>NW_018239426.1:15710-19832 GCF_001263595.1 Phalaenopsis equestris | reverse complement strand
AAAAAAATTAAATAGAGTTTATTTTATCTGGGTTCCTGGTTCCCTATAGAGGCAAGATCCTATAGTTAATTATATCTTAAATAACTGGGAGTCATTTAAGAAAACTCTCGATTAAGATCAGGTGATTTTGCTTTCAAGATTTCAAAGTTTAGGTTTTCACGGTTGGACATGGAAAAATCAAATAAGAATGGCTCAAAGTAGGAACAATTATTCAAGGAATCCAAAGGGAAGAAAAGTAGTGGATATCACAGATCTAGGAAAAACCCCGGTGAACTCCCAACTATCCTAATATTCGGTTTTATGTCTTTGAAGTGATCATTATTTTGTATTTCAATCCTGCAAATTATTTAAGATTTAAGACTTATGTTTGCACAACTTCGGACTGTGCAAATAGCCTAAAAGACAGGAGGATTTACACCGCACCGTACGGTAACCTCGGAATCCTAAAACGTTAGGACTTATAATTGTACAATAGAGTTGTACAGAAAGCCTAAAGAGTGATCCCATAGATTGTTATTTAAACAAAGGAAAGTGTATAGTGTTGTGAAAATATTCATGTGATGTGAAGATGTTTCGTTGCTGCAGATCCACCTGGAAATTGTTCCTCATCGCGCTGCCCACGATGTTCGCTCCAAACTCCTCGTAGTAGCACCTCCTGGTTTAGTTTTAGTTTTGAACATACTCCTAACCACTAGGCTATCCTAAACTAAGGCATAGTGTATCAAAGTAACTAAGCATGCAGTGTGAAAGAAAAGTAACAATGCACTGTATAGTAAAGAGAAAAGAAAATATAACATGCTATACAGGAAGAACAACAGCAGGTAGAAACAGAATAAGTATAACATGTTATACAGGAAGAATAGTAGCAGGTAGAAACAAAACAATTATAACATGTTGTACAGTACGGTAGCAGGTAGAAACAGGAAAATTAAATGCTGAAAAATGTAAAGCAAACATGTACGCCCGTGAGATTCGATGTTCCTTAAGCATAGCAAGCCTAAATGCATCTCAAAAAGCAAAGTCCGGGAGAAAGCGTCATCCAGGAAATCCGAGAAAAAGCGGAAAACACGAGAAAATCAACAAAGGAGACTCAAATAAAAGAAAATCCTTAAAACTCCTGGGGAAATCCCGAAAGAAAGGAAAAGTAATACGAGTGTCCTGTCCCAAAACTTCAATAAAACAAAAAGAAGATTCGGATGACGGGGACCGCAAGCACTCGTATGGGACTAGGCTCAGCTGTATATTTATTCTCGAGGGTCCACGAATGCTACTCGGTCACCCGATCGTATAGAGCCCGCCACTCGTCTAGAAGGGTGTCTTGAACCTCACTCAACTTTAAAACGTATTTTTAAAATTTATGTTTTTGACATACGAACATACGCACAAATGTTAAACATGCAAAGAAGAATTATCAATTTTTTTGTTTCGTAGAAAAGTACGTTTTCATTTGAAAAGGGTTTATCAAAACTTATCTATTTTTATTTTAGAAATTTTTGTTGTCAACGAGTCGATTACGCTACCAGGCATATGACTGCCAACAACCTGATGAGGTTCGAGCCAACTCCCGCTAGACTTATGTCGGTGAAGGATACCATATCCTATTGTTCATCAAATGTCTGAATCTTGATGTTATAGGATAGGGCATCTTTCTACTCTATCTTCGGTGTGCCTTTATCATCAACACCGTACGCCCCAAAACGACTACTTGCGACATTCCTTGATGGTTTCACGTATAGCAAAAGGCTATACGTGGACACTAATGCATCGGACATAAACATCGAAAACCGAACCAAGAAGTAAGGAAAATAAAAGAACAAAAATGGGGTGAGAGAGATGAGAAGACAATCCACCTAACACGATTCCGGAAAGGAGGTAGGTTGTTTCTCAATCTCAAAGAAAATCAGAATACATGTCAAAGCAGTTAAACCTCTACCTCTCACAACGTGAAACGTGATGCAGGGGTGTGAAGTGATATAGCATCTGATATAATGTAGGAGGCGGAGTGGGTGAAGTGGTGAAATGTAGTGGTGAAGCGATGAAGTTAAAATAGTAATGAAAAGTCGAGATATATATGAGAAAGTCAAAGTAAAAAAAAAAAAAAGAACAAAGAAGTAACATGCCCAGGTAAGTAAAAAAAAGGGGGAAAAACTCATTCGAGAAAAATCGGGCAACATAACGACATAAAAATAGATTTTCCACACCTGCAATTTACACAACCATGAAAGTACACAAGCATATGAATGACAACCTCCAGTATTTCCATCAATCCCAAGCATATATGTAGCATAGATAAAGAGAAGAGTGAAGAAATTGTGTAAGATGGGAATATGAGCAATGTGAGCCAATTTCTACAAGTGTACAAGCGCAAATTTCATACTCAGCAGGTATAAACATGGTGTAACTTCACAAGTGCAAAAAAATGTTCGTTTTGGCAAGTATAGATTGATAGACACATCTTTTGTGCATGAGAAGAGGTGGAGAATGTGCAAAAAAATAAAGTTTAGGTGTTATGCATATGAATGATCATATAAATGCGCAATAAATAAACACATAACATTTTTCATGAGTGTTTCAAGTAGAGTCATTCACAAATCTTAAAATTCCATATGATGAATGCTTCCAAACAAAGCCACACATAAAGTGTTAGCTTGCACATAAGAAGGGCTCCAAAAATCCAAGTATGAGCCATATAACTTGCACATGAGAAAAGCTTTAAAAAAAAAACCATGTGTAAAACCAACCCTTGGCGTACCAAAATACTTTAAAATCTAAAAAGAAGTCTCATATTTTCACATGTAAGGGAAGACTCCCAATGCCATGAATAAATTCCAATACTTTAGCACATGAAAGGTATCCCAAATATCATGAACATACTTCACATCTTGACATAGAAAGAGGACTTCATAAGCTATACAGATCTTCTCTTTTTTTTTTTAGAAGAAAGAAAAAAAATCTTAAAGCTGCATATTTCGCAACGCTAACCATATCCATCACATGTGAGCATGAGAAAGAGATTAGAGAGCCATATAAATCCTAATGTTGATGTATAAGCAGCATTTCAAAAATTGAGCACATGTATTGAAGCTTAAATGTAGAAAGAGAGCTTCAAATTCTAAATTATATATCATGTGAAAGAGAGTTATATGACAAACTCTAGCATGCGAGGAGTGCTTCAAAATTGAATGAATATTCCAATGTTTGCCCTCAAATAGGCAAATAAAGTATGTCACTAGAGCTTTGCCAAAAACATGAAGAAATCAAACCAATCTAGGCTTTTTTTGTTTTTTTTTCTTTTCTTTCCTAACTTAAAATAAAGCAAACAGTACATGTGGAGTGATAACACCAACAAAAGACAATTCATATGATTCAATCAAACGCTTCTATGACTTTAACATGATGAAAATCCGGCTATCTTAAATAAGTCGTCTTAAATATTCCAAATAAAAGGATGTATCTCATGAAATCTTCAAGAAACAAAACTTATCTTTTTTCTCTCTCTTTTTTTATAAGCCATCGATTTTTTTCATATAAAATCAAACTGAAGAAGCACCATGAGAATTAAAAATGAGGAGAAAAGAGAGAGGAAGAAGTTACCTCTCGGCGCAAATCCAAAGTAAATGCAAGAATAGACCCAGAAAAAACTTCTACAACACCTTCTTCTATCAAAGCTTCAACCTAAAATACCAATGGCCAAGCAAGCAACCAGGCAACCAGGCAAAGGTATCAAGTGAACCAGCAAGAAACCGAACAAGCCACAAAAATCCAGCAGCACTTCCAAAAAGGCTCAAGCACACGAGATGAACAAATCAAAGAAGATTTTAAGAGAAGAAATTTTGGCAGCACTTCCCCTTTTTTCTCAATTTTCGGCCAGCCCTAAAAACTCCCCGAAATGGGGTTTTTATAACAGGAGAGGGAGGAGGAGGAACACCATCGCTCGCCTGGGCGGTGAGCCGAGCCACGAGAGGCGACAAACCTCGCGTGAGGAGATGACGAAGCTCGGTTGCAGGGGGGCAGTTCGCGTGGCACGGCGCGGAAGGCTTTCGCAGGGTAGCAGGCGTACGAGGAGCACGCGGAAGGGACCGCGGGCGAAGCTTCGTGACGAAGAGGGGGGACCGCTCGGCT
>NW_018239426.1:11750-15583 GCF_001263595.1 Phalaenopsis equestris | reverse complement strand
TGTGGGGTTTTAGTTTAAAAAAAAAAAAAAAAAAAACAGAACTATATATATATACATATATATATATATATATATATATCAAACTTCATGTGATTTAGCAAAAAAAAAGAAAATTAGGATGGTAAATTACCTCTTAAGTTGTGCTTCTAAAATTTAGGATGTCTGCACTTTAGGTTAACTTGAAGTGTCCTTTCCTACCAAAATGGGTATCCCGGACGCGTTGGCGCAGTCCAATTTGTCGTCGGAGGTCATCCAGAGAAGTTCGCATTTTCACTCGTCCTTTGGGCTTAATTGAAGTCCGATTTCGTGCAATTTCGTGAACTGTGTATTTGATGTGTGTATGTGACGAAAAGGTCGTGACGATGTTTTCCTAAAGCTTGAAGTCTTATCCGAAATTTTTCCCTTGAGTCTTCGCAAAATAACTCATAACCGCTCGTTCATAAGACGATGGTCTTGTGCCAAACATGCTAGACATCAAAGGAAAAAAAGGAAGTGGTTGGAATTTCCAGAAGAGTGAGTCTCAATTCTAGTTTTCTAAGATGGTCAATAGGAACTCCTAGAGCTAGATCCTAAGACCCTAGAAAAGGAAATGACCTAAAAAATGAGGTCAACGGGTGATTATTTATGTAATAAGTTACTTTCTTTGCATTGATAACAAGTGGGATGTTGGCACATGGATATACTTTCTTTGCATTGATACCGAAAGCAATCTCTTCTTTATGAAGTTATATGTCTATATCTTTATGTTTATCAAATAATTTTGTTTTGAAATCTTTCTGTTTATTAATCCTTAGTTCTTAGCAATTTGGAGAATGTGCTCCCCACTTAGCTCATAAAACTTTAAGTAAGAATTTGGTAATAGCTTGAATGAATTCAGTTGTAAGGATGATTTAAAATCTGATTAGAAAGATGATTTTTATGTTGAAATTGGAGGGGTTAGAAGAAAAATGAATTTTTGAATCTCCTAAATTTGTGATGAAGCGGAATCATTTATATTCTACCTTTTTGATGTTGTTTTGGGCTGCTATTACTGGGTTGAGCAGTCATAAGATGAATCATACCAGTAAATTGAAAATTGTGGGTTTTATCTTGTACTTTGATAGTTGAGTCAGATTGTGAGAAATGATTGAGGATAGGTGCTAGTTTAGTAAATATTTAGCTATTTTAAACATCATCATAAATCATTCTATTATAGTCTGCTCTTCAAAATTATCATTTTAATATATATAATTAATGTTAAGATGAGAAAGTTCTGGAAATAATTTCAGTTTTAATTAAACCAAACATTTGCATTTAATTTTTTCGTTCATGCGCTATAGCAGCATTAGGGGAAAGTAGAAAGGCAAGCGTCAATTGTTATCTCAAAAGCCCCTTCCCATGAGCTACAGAAAGACTGAAACATAGAGCAGTCTGGGGAAATGGAAGAAAAAGATTATATGGCATTTTGAACAAAAGTGTATTTATAGTGCAATATTTGTAACTAGCCACTTGTTAATTAATGTTTGCTTTAATGAAAAAGGGTGCAGTTTTAACGAATTTTTGGTTAATTACCACTGCATTTACATACATACCACTGCTGATGCATGCCATTGGAGTTAAGCTTTTTGATTAATTTTATGGTACTTCTACTTTATAATTGAACGAAATTTAAATTTATAGTTGAACGAATTTTAAAAAAACTGAAGCTAGGGGCATATAAATGAATGTGTTTATGAAGCCGAATCAAATCAATCGAGTATGTGTTAGATATGTAAATACTTCAAAATTGAGTGGCATGTATGTAAATGTTATTTTGGGTAATTGTCAAAATGATAATTGTCACAATGAAGATGGCCTTTAACTGTAAATGAATACATTCAGATTTTGTTATCTCATTCTATTTATTTTCATACTCTGTTAGAATATTGCATTAAATTTTGATATCCGGATATATACGCAATGTATTTTGAGCATTTATGGATATATACGTTGTATAACAACAATAAGAAAAGCTTTTTTGTTTGGGATGAACTTTAACTAGCTCGGCTCAAAATCTTGTGTTAAAAGCTGGTCTGCTTTGGATGTTGTGAAGGTTTCTATCTTTAAGTTTTTATCTTTAGGTATCCTTAAGATGAGGTCCATCACTTTGATAAATTGCACTGGGATCAAAAAAAATAGTGTAAGAAAAAACTAACCATCTGCACTGTTGATTGCACTATTATTTCCTTTTTTGTTGCATTCAGGAGAATATGAGCTCATGAATTTCCAGGACATCCCGACGAACACTGTTACTGTGGCCTCCAAACCTCACTGTTGACGTCACGTCAGTCTCACAACTACAGAAAGAAGTTCTATACCTGCCCACGGAGCATCGTTGAACAGTGCAGCTTCCTCAGTTGGGCAGGCAGTTCGATTGATTCCACAAATGATGTTGATCGAGAATGGAGAACATCACTTGAGCAAAATCTGGCACGGGAGCTACACCATGTAAAAATCTGAAAAGTTTACTCGGGAAGGAGTTGAACTTCAGATTAAATGGACATGTAGACATTGAGGGCTTTTGTGATGCTATCGGTTACTTGAGATGTATTTATGTAATTATGAACTATTAACATTGAAGTTTGGACATAGCAGTAGTCATGTACCCTCATGAAATCTTTTGTTATGTAAACGATGAATTTTTTCAATGTTATATAGCAGAAATGGGTACTACAATTCGCACTTTTCTTCTTTAGCAACATTTATGTTTACAATATCCATAACCTAAATAAAAAATTAATGTATTTCTGTTTGCGCATCAAAATTTGAGCACTGAAAACTTTTAACATTCATATGTTATAAAAGTTATGAATGAAAGTGTATTTCAACTTGGGAAAAAAAAATTTGCACACATCCCTTTATTTGGCTTTCTTTAAATTTCCATCGATATTTTATTAGAAATAATTAAATTGATTAGTTCATTAACAATATGTTAGATCCTAAATGAAAATATATTTTTAATATAATCGTGTCACCGAATATAAGAGCATTCTTATAACAAGTCATTTATTTCATAAGCTCAACTATCGAACAAGTTAACGATTTAAAATATTTTAATAATCTCATAAATATATTAAATGACAATTACTAACTAATTACCTAACAATTAAATTTATTACATAATTAACACCTTGAAGTTTCACTAATTTATAACATAATAAATTCTGCTGCTGGAGTTTCAAAAATTTCACAATTACAGTGCTCTTTTAAACAGTTTTATCAAACAATGGTAGAATGGTCATTTTTCCAGAAACAGCAGCTCAGCAGTTGTTTTCACACAGCTGTACCAAACAGACAGTCAGTTTCCCCGCAGCTTCTTCACCGCAGAACCGCAGAAGTTTCTGGGGGCAGCGCAGCTACAGCTGAAAAGCTGGGAAGCTGCAGCTGCGACAAACAGAGCCTTAGTGTGATTTTTTATAAAGTCCTGGAAAGAAAAACCCGAGACATTGGCGGCTATCCCCAAGCAAAACTTATGACAAAAATGACTCAAAACACCACAACAGCACCTATATAGACCTAAGGTAACTTAGGACTGGGACCCACTCCTGTTAGGCAATAACCCCATGAAATAGAAGGACCAATCGGGCCCTCAAGGTTTCCCATATGAACCAGTCGAAGCCTTGTTGTTGTTCTGACATCAAGTCCAAGGCTTGCAACTCCTGTGTCTGGTCAGCCACATTGAAGGTGGTTGAACCAACAACCGTTTGGTTACACTTTGTCGGCGCTTTAAAAGGGGGAGAGAGTTAATGTTTGGAGGTCGTCCGTAAAAAGCTGTCGGTCGCCGGAATCGAAATCCCGTCGCCCGCTTCGGAAGG
>NW_018239426.1:5938-7686 GCF_001263595.1 Phalaenopsis equestris | reverse complement strand
GGATCTGACCATTCTTCTTTCTAACTGGCACTATGTTGGCTAACCATGTTGGATACTGCTCTTCTCGTACAAAATTAGCCTCTATCAATTTCTTAACCTCAGCGGTGACCTGCTGCTCGATCTCAAGGCGCATCCTCCTGGGAGCTTGCTTTACTGGAGCTATGGAGGGGTCTATTCCGAGTTTATGAACTGAAACCTCTGGTGATAGACCTGGCATCTCCTCATAGCTCCAAGCAAAACAATCCTTGAATTCCGTCAATAACTCGATTAAATCTGTAGACTCTTCATCACTGAGCAAAGAACTTATGAAGGTGGGTTTAGGATCTTCCTCTGACCCTAGATTTATTTCTCTTAACTCATCAACAGTTGACTTAATTTCCTCTTCAAACTCTGGAGGGGCATCTTCTATTCTAAATTCATCGGGATCATCTTCTTCTTTAAAACAACACTCATTGGGATTACTAGTAACAACCAACCAAAATTCTGCATCACTGAGCGGCCCTACCGTGCCGAAACAAAGGCCTTCTTTTGATTTAAACTCTCGATTTTTAGTATTCCACAATTCATCAAAAAGTTGTCAATTTCTTAACCTCAGCGGTGACCTGCTGCTCGATTTCAAGGAGCATCCTCCTGGGAGCTTGTTTTACTGGAGCCATGGAGGGGTCTAGTCCGAGCTTATGAACTGAAACCTCTGGTGATAGACCTGGCATCTCCTCATAGCTCCAAGCAAAACAATCCTTAAATTCTACCAACAACTTGATTAAATTTATAGAATCTTCATCACTGAGCAAAGAACTTATGAAGGTGGGTTTAGGATCTTCCTCTGACCCTAGATTTATTTCTCTTAACTCATCAACAGTTGACTTAATTTCCTCTTCAAACTCTGGAGGGGCATCTTCTATTCTAAATTCATCGGGATCATCTTCTTCTTTAAAACAACACTCATTGGGATTACTAGTAACAACCAACCAAAATTCTGCATCACTGAGCGGCCCTACCGTGCCGAAACAAAGGCCTTCTTTTGATTTAAACTCTCGATTTTTAGTATTCCACAATTCATCAAAAAGTTGTAGCCTGTCTTTTGATAATTTATCTGGTACTAAGCCACGTTGAGCAAGTTTTTTAACACAGGGAGAGTAATAATCAAAAGGTAGTTCCATTAATTCATTTGAAACACCTTCCTCCAAATTTACATCAATTTTAGGACCAGAAGTAGAAGAACCACGATAGAATTTTATTGGTTTTAATCTCCCACCACGCATTTCCTTGACATCCAAACCCTCAATTTTTTGAGAATTAATAGGGATTAAGGCCATGGCCTGCACGTAGTGGTTGATTCTGTCATACATTGACTTGTACTCATCTTTTTCATCTTCTTCCAATGAAATTTCAAAACGTGCGTCTTCTGGCGTATCACCATGGCACTTTTTTCGGTCTTCTCCTCTTCTGAACTTTCTTCTAACTCAATGTTGATAGTTGGATTCATTTGTTCAATAATCTTCCCAACTCTTCCTCGTCCTTGTCCCCGACCATGATCTCGGATGCGAGGACTAAAAGAGTTTCCAATTTCTCGTTTCGGAGGAATGGTGGAAGATCGTTGAACCGGCACCCGACTACTCAGCTCTGGTAGCACTCTTAGATCTTCAACCTTTCTTGGTACGGCATCTCTGGAGAAAACTATTTTTTTCACGGGAGCATAGTAAGCAGCATCTTCATGAATTCCGATCTCATGCACTGAGAATGGCTGC
>NW_018239426.1:0-5772 GCF_001263595.1 Phalaenopsis equestris | reverse complement strand
TTAACATCATTTTATCGGTGGAGAGCTTATGGATGTCAATTTCCAAATATGCTAAAGTCCGTAGATTCATTATGTTAATTGACGCTCCTGGATCCACTAACACCCTTGAGAGCATGAATCTTCCGATGTTAACTGAAATATACAAAGGTCGGTTATGATCAGCAGTTCCAAGCAACAAATCCTCATCTGTGAAAGTCACACTGGGTTTTTCCTTTAAAGAACAAGCCTCATCCAAGGAGTCGTTGGCCAAATGGGCTAAGCAAATATCTGGATCAAGTAGAGCCTTGATTAATGCCTCTCTCATCTCCTTTGACAGGATCAGAGCATCATAAATGCTTAGCTTGGCTGGCTGGTAACTTCCTAAGATGTGCAGAACGTTGTATTTCACTTTATTACTCGTATTTACAGTTTCTTCTTGAGTAGGCAATTCTCCCACTGGCGGAGTTGTCTCATTTTGGGTAAGCATTTGTTTTCCTTTCACCCCCGGATCCGATACTTGCGATAATACCTTTCCTCTTCTTAAATATACTTCTGTTATCTCTTGTGTTTCTTGAGTTGGACCCGGTGGTTTTTCTTTCGCCACAGCCACCCATTCTTCCAAAGATGTTTCTGAATCTGAAGCTTCCAATTCAATTGCTATTGGCTTTCCTCGGAATTCAAAAGAGGGTGCTTCACTTTCTGCACTATCATAGCCTGTATCATTAGCCTCTTCACTAGCCATATTGAAGAGTTCGTTGCGATTTTGTATGATTTGAGGATCATCATTAGGATCGAAATTCGAATTAGATTGAGCGTTAGTTACGTTATCACCATCATCACCAGAAACAGTAAAAACGTGGCCAAAATCAATCATCTCTTCATTGCAAACTCCAGGAGGAGTAAAAAAAAATCATACAAGGTTATCGGTTGGAGGAATTTCTCCCTCGCATCTGAGATAACCACTCGAGAATGTGCAGCTCCCACATTTTCCTTTGCAATATCAATCTTCTTTTCTTTGATAATTTCTTTCTTCTTCTCCTCCTCTTCTGATGTGGCTAACAGTTCTGGCTCCGCAGGTTGTGGAATCTGAATGGATGTTTGTGCAGATACAGTTTGAATTTGATTTAATTTTGTGCGGACACAGTTTGAATTTGATTTAATATTTTCTTTGAAGATCTGGTCCATACAACACTCCATTCATCATCCGCTGTGTAGGGATCAACCGGATCGACCGAAATCATATTTATGGACCCTCTTTCAGGCTCCTTCAAATATTCCTTCGGGATCGTTATGTTCCCATTCTTGTAATTTCTCTCCAACCAACCTTTAAAGCTGAAACAGTCGTCTATGGTATGTCCAATCAGCCTGTGGTAGGGACAATAGTTCGGATGATCTTTCTTATCAACTTCATCTGGCTTCTTGGGCTCTGGCAATGTAAATTCAGCTCTTTTTACCAAATTTCGGAATATTTTAGACAAGGCCTCATCCTTAAAAGAGTAGTTTCTGTTCATCTTATCTGTCAAGGTCGGACCATGTCCCATGTCCGTATTGTAAGATCTCTGCTGAAACTGCTGCTGACCATAATATTGGTTATTTTGTTGAGAATGCTGAGCTTGTTGTTGATTATTCTGTTGCGGACGCTGATAATTCTGCCGAGGCTGTTCAACTTGAATCTGAATTGGTTGTTTACCTCTATCCACCGTTGTCACCGTCCCGGTCTTCTTTTTGAATGTCTTCATTGGTTTTGATTTATCAGTTTTCTCTGGGAACCCGAATTGCTTAACGTCCTCTTGTAAACTTGCAGCTTTACTCAATAACTTTTCAAATATTTTAATGGTAAATCCTTTAAGCATGAAGGCTATTGGATCGTGTATACTCTTGATCAAGATTCCAATTGCATGTTGTTCTTGTAATTGCGGCTCGCACTTCATACTTAAATTCCTCCATCGCAGGATGTAGTCAACTAGAGTTTCATTTGGCTTTTGTCGCTCGACCACAAGATCACCAATGGTGATATGGTGCTGAGCTCCAGCAAACCTCTTGATAAATAAATCCTCTAGTTCTGCAAAAGTCTTCACTGAGCCATTAGGCAACTCGGCATACCAGTCAAAAGCAACTTCTGAGATACTATTTACAAACTGACGGCAAAGCAATGCTTCACTACCCCCCGCGTTGCAGCAACTTGCCCGAAAATGTGCAACATGCTGCCTAGGGTTTCCTGTCCCAACAAATATTTTAAAGGTTGGTGATACAAACCCCTTTGGATACTGAACTATATCAAACTCTTCCGGGTATTACCTTCCCCTTAAGACTGATGATCCTCCTTTTGATTGAGCTAAAGCCTTTTGAACTTGTGCTTCCACTATTTGTTGGATATTCTTTTCTGCTTTTAAAACTTCAACTGGTTCTCTTTCTGGTGGATGATTCCTACTAGAAGGGCCAGAGTCGTTCCTTCCTTCTGAAATGGGCACAACTTCTGCTCGATTTACCTCTGGAGAAATGGTTAATGGAGACTGTGGCTGACTTTGCAATGTAGCAACAGCAGCCATCGTCTCCTCCAACTTCTTCGCAATCTCGGTCATCTGCTCATCTCGTATCTGGATTTCCCTTCGTAATTCATCATGAGTGCTCGCCTTTGCAGGTTGTGGGGCATCACGCAATGAAGATGTTCGAGTTTCAACGACGAGAATTTCTGCAAATTCTTCTTCCATATCACCCATCAAACTCAAACTTTTATTTTCAACACTTTGTTGTTGCTCTTTTGATAATTTTGCAATATCAAGCCTAAGTTTCTCCAATGTGCCTTCAATTGAATCTCCCTTAATGACTTTCAGGTCAATTGGTGGACCCTGGTGAACCTCCGTACTTGTGTTAGATCTCGGTGTGACAACTTCTATTCTGGATTTGGGCTCTTCCCTAAGGTGAGAGCTTCTTGCACTTGCTGGTGACTTCTAACTAGCGCCCTTAGGCCCCCAAACCTTCCCTTGAGATACTAATGACTGGAGACGCGGTGTCTCGTTGATGGCATCAGCATGGCGAAGGGAAGTAGTGACCCTAGTGCGCAGATCAGATGCAACAGTAGGCAATCTCTTACCACCCACTAAGGGCGATGATCCTGATCCTGATCATAACTCATATGATTTTTGTTTTGTGGTATTGAACCTGGTGATAGCAACGTTGGTGACTATTCGATCCCCCAATCGGAGCTTGGCAGAAATCCGTGGTGGTGGTATCTCTTTAGGCTTTTTGGCGGGTCTATGAACTTGTCGAGCAGATTCGCATTCCTCCAATATCTTAATTTTCATTGATGTGGAGACAGCGCATCTCATTCTTCTCAAAATTTCAGATACTGAACAATTATCCTTCCGTGCCATCATTTCAAAAACATGGCAAATCTGCGTGAGTGTCTCAGATTTCTTTCGTTTCTCTCCCTAATAATGAGGTGGTGAAGGCAATCTGGCAGCAATTTTATGAATGCTTTCTTCTCCAGTGGTAGCAGACAAAGGATGGAACCTGCTTCCTTTGAGGTGGGGCGAAGTTTCCATTGTTTCATCTTCCAGTAAAGAAGTTGCTTGTGCTGAAGCTAGCTTGGCTACTTGTGCTTTCTGAGCCCTTAACTCTCTCCTCTTGCGGTTCCTTCTATGAGAACGCGTCAGTGGAGCAGGCTTAGAAGAAGAGTCAATTTCAAATGTATATTTTGTAGTAGTAAAATCAGTTGTTGAATCTCCTTCACACAGAATTTCTTTTCCTTTTGCAGTTGGAATAGCTGGCGCAGCGAGAGAGGAACTGATCTTCACCTTCTTAAGAAAAGGAAAATCATGGTCACCATTCAGATCGAACTCGGAGGACGGCTCCTGAACATCTGAAGTAGTAATCCTCGTTATCACATGTGGTGCTTTCCCAAGTAACACTTCAAATTTCTCTAGTCCAGATCCAAACTGGATTGTAGAAGCAATGTGGCGAGAATTCTTATCTGTTGGTACGTTGAACAGGAAAGTCAAACTTGGTGACGCCATTACTCCTGTCAATCGTAGATTTTTGAATGTCAGTACCGTTCAAGGCCTTGCAAACTCACCATAGAAGCCAAAATTAACACACTTGCTAGTGAACTGGGCGTTTCTTTTGAAGTTTTGTGATTTTGATTTATGTTGTTATCTTGTTTTAATATTGAGTTTTGAAATTTCAACATTGTCGAAGAAAGGTTAAAAGAAATTTGATGTGATTTTAAAAAAAAAAGTAACAAGTAGATTTTAGGAGAGAAATGAACTGATTGTGAGGCATAGGAGCTAATCCAAAAATAGGAAATGATTCCCACATCAGACCCACTTCAACCTCGGCACACCACACCTATTAGGAGTCCATCCTACAAAACCTTAGGGTCCTGGACCTTTCCACTTAAGGATGGTTAAGCAGACGGTCCTGGACTCCAAGAGGAGTTGACTGTACAGACTCAAGGAAGAAATGAGCACAGTAAGTCAACAGAAGAATAGTAGTCTGGCCCATGAGGGACAGCCACACCACCGATGTACGTACGAAAACATAACCACCTGATCAAAGATGGAGAGAGGAACTAATCCCCAGCAGAGTCGCTAGAATTTGTCGGCAGTTTTTTTTATTTATTACAACTTTAAAATCTTTTATTTAATTTAACTTTATAACTTCAAATAACTTTATGATTTGAAAAAGATAATAATTTTGTGATTTTCAAAATAATTGAAATATGAATATGACCCTTTTTATTAAAAAAAAAGTAACATATTACCTAGACTAAAGAATTTGTGACATCCGTTCGGTCTGCGAAATTGTCTTATTTGCCGACAAGTTCCCTTACCTAATACGTGGATTAGATAAGGTTTATTTTATCTGGGTTCTTGGTTCCCTATAGAGGCAAGCCCGTATAGTTAATTATATCTTAAATCACTGGAAGTCATTTAAGAAAACTCTCGATTAAGATCAGGTGATTTTGCTTTCAAGATTTCAAAGTTTAGGTTTTCACGGTTGGACATGGAAAAATCAAATAAGAATGGCTCAAAGTAGGAACAATTATTCAAGGAATCCAAAAGGAAGAAAAGTAGGGGATATCACAGATCTAGGAAAAACCCCGGTGAACTCCCAACTATCCTAATATTCGGTTTTATGTCTTTGAAGTGATCATTATTTTGTATTTCAATCCTGCAAATTATTTAAGATTTAAGACTTATGTTTGCACAACTTCGGACTGTGCAAATAGCCTAAAAGACAGGAGGATTTACACCGCACCGTACGGTAACCTCGGAATCCTAAAACGTTAGGACTTATAATTGTACAATAGAGTTGTACAGAAAGCCTAAAGAGTGATCCCATAGATTGTTATTTAAACAAAGGAAAGTGTATAGTGTTGTGAAAATATTCATGTGATGTGAAGATGTTTCGTTGCTACAGATCCACCTGGAAATTGTTCCTCGTCGCGCTGCCCACGATGTTCGCTCCAAACTCCTCGTAGTAGCACCTCCTGGTTTAGTTTTAGTTTTGAACATACTCTTAACCACTAGGCTATCCTAAACTAAGGCATAGTGTATCAAAGTAACTAAGCATGCAGTGAGAAAGAAAAGTAACAATGCACTGTATAGTAAAGAGAAAAGACAATATAACATGCTAAAAGAAGAGCATAATGTGTTATAAAGAGTAGTATAATATGCTGGGGAAGCAGTATAACAGGCTATGAAAACAATATAACATGCTATACAGGAAGAACAGCAGTAGGTAGAAACAGAATAAGTATAACATGCTATACAGAAAGAACAGTAGCAGGTA
>NW_018239425.1:0-633 GCF_001263595.1 Phalaenopsis equestris | reverse complement strand
ATCACATGGACATCCATGAAATCCTCCTCCAGGTAATCATTGTAATCAAAATCTTCATTGTTACTATTGACGGAAACTCTGTGCTCTCGAGCTAACTCAGAAATCTCGATCCTGAGTTTCTCAACTTTTTCCTCAATTATCGATTCATTTATTGCTTTAAGATCTGGAGGACCTTGATGGACATCCTCTATTTGTTCCTCCATCTCGCTAGCTATTATCGTGACGATGTCAGATATCTCAAGCACTGGTTTCATTTCCTGTCTTGCTGGCTCATTGAACTATATCGATGGAACAACATTGGGTACCCATACCCTTTTCTTCTTCGACGATGATGTCTCAGGACGGGATGTCTTAGTAGAGACATTGGTATGTCGAAGGAAAGTATGCTCCCCGTGGTGTAGACTGGCTACAGTGTCAAGTAATAGTCTTGTTTTTCTTTCTGGGATTGCAAGAATGACGGGTAAGCTTCTTGGACCTAGTCTCGACTTAATTGGTCGGCGACCTGCGGTCCTGGTGGTGGTATGATTGGTGGTCACTACAGCAGTATCAACTCGGTTTCCCAAACGGAACCAGACGGGAATACGGGGAGGTGACTTTGCAGTCGACTTATGAGACTTTCTAACGGACTTAACA
>NW_018239424.1:0-3599 GCF_001263595.1 Phalaenopsis equestris | reverse complement strand
TGCATCAAATGATAAAATTGGGATGAATTTTCATCCTTACCTTTGATGTTTGAAATAGACTTTGAAAAATGGCTAAAAGAGGGTGCTTTTTGTTGACAACAGTGTTTCGGGTACCCTGTATGGAATTTCATCAAGTGAAAAATATGGGGTGGGGTTTATCTTTACCTTTGATGTTTGGCGGAGAATTTGAAAAAATGTTGAAAGAGGGTGCTTGATTTATTGATAGCAATTTTTAGGGTACCCTATATGTTTGCTCAGTATGGAATTGCATCAAATGAAAAATATGGGGTGGAGTTTTATCTTTACCTTTGATGTTTGACAGAGAATTTGAAAAATGACTGAAAGATGGTGCTTAATTTTTTTTTGTATCAGTGCTTTGAATGTGGAGGTGGTGGTGTACATTGGTTTGTGTATGGAGGTGGAAGTGTTTTGGGGATTGTGGTTGGTGTGTGTTTGTATCTATATTAGAGGATGTGTTGGTGGATGTGTGGGGTGGTGTTTGGTGTGTGGTTGTGTTTGTGTTAGAGGATGTGTTGGTGGATGTGTGGAGGTAGCGGTGTTGAGGAGGTGGTGATTGGTGAGTAGTTTTGTTCGTGTTAGAGGATTTGTTGTCGGATGTGTGTAGGTGGTGATGTTGTGGAGGTGGTGGTTGGTGTGATGTTGTGTTTGTGTGGAGGTGTTGGTATGTGGAGGTGGTGGCAGTGGTGATGTGTAGGTGGTGTAGTGTGGTGTGGAGAGGCATTGGTGATGATATTGTGGCATTTTGATTTTTCTTTGAGTTACAATATTGCGACATTCCTATTTATGTTGATTAGTATTTTTATCATAGTAATATAGTGGTTAAGACAAAAAAGGGTGGTTTATCTGTAATGTGGGAAAAGGAGAGAAAATAAATATTTTGCGACCTTCGGCTCAAGGAGGTCTAATTAGAAAATTGGCCGACAACCTATTTCAACAATGAAGGCTAGCAAAATATTTCTAAAAAATTCAAGAAAAGTACAGACAGAGAGTATGATATAATGCAGTTACAAAACAAGTGGGATAATCTAAAAAAGAATTGAAAAATCTAAAAGAAATTGAAGCAAATTTCAACGGGCCTAGGGTGGAGATTTGATAAAGTGAAGGATTGATGCTTCTGAGAAGTAGTGGGCAGAGAGACTAACATTGAGCATTTTTTAAATGTTCTTTCTTTCATTAATTTTTAAATTATTTTCAAATCCAACATGTTATATGAATTTGTAGGTGGTATCTGCTGCAAAAAAATTAAATACAATAGTTTCAATCTTAAGTTGGAGGAGAAATTAGATTGTATGTTTGGAGGTGTCGTGGTAAAGGGAAAAATTCATGTGCCCCCCATTTTTGGTGGCATCCTAGAAAAATTTGGGAGCTGAACAAACAAGTGATTCCAATGGAGGTCCTAGCCCAAACCTCCATGAATTTGAGTACACGAGCCAGTCAAAGAGTCCACATATTGAAAAAAAAATAGAGAGAGCTACTTTCCTTAAAAGCTAGATCTCATAATTGATGGCTTCATGCACCAATGACCCTGACTCATCTACTTTCCTTAAAAGCTAGATCTCAGAATTGATGACTTCATGCACCAATGACCATGGCTCATCAAACGCAACTTTTGTCCAGCAGATTAAGCGATTTACGGAGGAAACTCCATAAATTTGCAAGGACATGCTGCAGTATTTATTCTTTATGAAGTTGCTTGAATGTTTGACCCAGAGAGATTTTTTCATGAGGATAAACGATGACTATAAGGTGGCTTACCTATGCTATTTTCATAGGAGCAGTGACATTTGATGGACAGTTCTTTTATTAGATTATTGTGGGACATTTCATATTTATTATTTGTTTATTGTGTTTGTTAGCTTTGAACATTTTTATTTGTTTATGATTTTTCAAGCTATTTTGGAGATTTATGCTGCTTTGGGCATGTCACTTTACTTAAGAGCTTTCATTCCCTTTATGTTTTTTATTTACTTCTGTAATGTTATTTGCTTATGTTGGTTTTTTTCATAACCTTATATGGTTGTAGCTAATTTATTGATGCTTATGTATTAGCCACTTCGATACCAAAATACATGGATGCAATTAGAGAAAGACATGGAAGAAGAGTTGCAGCTGTAGTATGCTTGATATATGATTATTATAATTCATATATAAAGTGCTCCTTTTGCATGACATCCTCATATGTTGGCGACACTAATCATTCAATTAACATAATGTAAATAATGTTTGGTCGATGTCAGGTATCGATTGCATTGAGTGTATCTTAAGCTCTATCCTAATACAAGATACCATATACCTAATTTTGAGCGAGTCAATAATGTCACGCGGAGCAAAAAAAAATGTTCAACAAAAGATATTCCTCCTTGCACGGTGTCATTGAGAAAAATTTTAGTGTTTGTAGGAAGAAATGGGTTATACTTCGCGATATAGCTTCTTACTCGTTTCTCAAACAAGTGTAGATTATGATTGTCACGATGACTCTCCACAATTACATTCGGTTGCATCCTTCCCATAACGACATCAACTTTTTTAGGGCGGACGTAGATCATGCACATGTCCTTGCCGAAGCGTAGCACTACCGCCTTGGGCAGTCTTTATCACAGACCAAAAATGATGTTCCCGAGACCTGCACACATGATGGGGAAGGTGCAAGCAAATGCGATAGTTGGAGGTTGATTCGAGGGAATCTTAGTTTTTATTTCTGTTAATTGTAATGGTTGTTGCAGACAGGCACAGTCTATTGTATCAGTATTTATACAGTTCATGTTTATTTCTGTTCCTTAAGCGTTTAATATTTACTGTTTTGATTTTTTTTGTGCAATTTGTACGTGTTATTTTTCTTTTACATCTTTTTTTTTCTTTTGGTAAGTTTTGGAGGTCTATGATGAGACGTTTGACCTTTCGAGTTCTTCTAGATGGTTTGTATGTCATTATTGTTTGGTCTCACATGTAAAATTCTAATGAATGCAACCAAATTCCTCTATTTTTTCAGTGCTACAATTTTCTGAGTTCTTCTGGATAGCCTTATTTTGTTATATGCATATGTGACACGCATGAGCTTGGTATTAAGTGGGTTAAAGGTTTATTATCTTCTTGTAGTGACAAATTCATTAAATTATATACTAAGTTCTCTGGGATCTCACAACTACATAACAATTTAATTAATTAATTATGTTATCAATTTTTACTTGTGTCATGTCTATGATATGTTTTTTTCTTAAGTCTTCAAAAAAGATGAGCTCGAGGATTTATGTTACCTCCTTAGGATTGCACTGCTACTATGAAATTCAATGTTCTCTGCTCACTTCACGCCAGCCACATAGCTACAGATGACGGTTTTACAGGTGCTGACTATTTTTTATGGGTAGATTGGCTGGAAGATTCCACAGTTGAGAGTGATAAGACATTGAGAATATCCCTGAAGAACAACTTAGATCATATTATATGATGTCTGCATTTTAAAAATAATATTATCATATTATTAAAAATTATTTTAATTGACATTTTTTAAATTTTGATAGTCATGCTACTATTTGTTAAATGAAGTTGGAATATAATACAAATCACAACTTCAGATTTTA
>NW_018239423.1:0-1075 GCF_001263595.1 Phalaenopsis equestris | reverse complement strand
TATTCGCTGGTGCTTGAAGTGTATTCTTCTAATGTCCTAAAATGTCGTAGATGCAGAACATTGCAATCTTGGCATTCTACAAGTGCGTCGTGACTGATGTCCCGGCTGGTACCTCAACGTTGCATGTTGGGCAACCCTTGCATAAGATATCTGGAACTGGGAGCACATCTGACTCTGTCACAAATCCTGACTCTTCATCTGTAGTGTGCAGGCTAGCAGAAGTTTCTCTCAGATTTGGGTCATAATTATGTCCCTCACGAATGGGGGTAAGAAAATTGTTCACATCTCTCTGGCGTTTGTGTTCCTGTCACAGAAAGTCTCTCTACTTCTTTCGGGTGGCATTTCTGCGCTGCGTACTGCAGAGCGGAGTATTTGGTAATCGTTCATTACGGGCAGCTATCAAGTCTCTTGCTGGAGTAGCTACCATGGAGGGCATACTGCTGGGCCGCTGGGCCCCTCCATCGGATCTTGTTCCGCTATCACATTTTTACCTTTGCGTGACACATTGTCTTGAGTGGTTACCCTCAACAGTTAAGGCAGTCCCTTCTTTTCGTTACTGCTGACTACGTCCATTAGAGGACCCTCGTAGTCCATATCAACTTGGTTGAAATCCAAGTTAAAATCCATGACACCTCTTTGCGGCACCATCTCTTCATTCAGTGCGAGGTTCCGCCGTCCTGGAAGGAGATCAGCCTCTGTCCTCCGTCCTGGAAGGCAAAGATCAGCCTCTATCCTGACATTTTTCTGCAGACGACAGGAAAAACTTCAGTGGGCCGAAGCTTGGCGTGAATAAGAAAAAAATAAAGTATTCTATAAAGTAAATTTTATTTTTTTTTTGGTGAAGAGGATTATTCATTTTATGTGTGAGTTTCGTTTAATTTAGTAGGGTATTTAAATTCAAAAGTAGAAAAGAGAACGTGTGAAGTTCAAAATTTTTTTTTAAGATTTTCATTATAATGAGGTTAATTACAAAATTTGGACCCGGTCATAGACATTTGACCACATAAATAATCCTAAAATAATCAAAGTTTTAAAGTTCAAAAGAAAGCAGAGGCAAGCGGCATTGAGCAGCATC
>NW_018239422.1:0-306 GCF_001263595.1 Phalaenopsis equestris | reverse complement strand
TTCTAAGATTCTTAATATTTCAAAATATAGTTTTCGGTACTTTAAAGTTAACTATAATCTTATTCTCTTATGCTAAATATCTTAATCTACAAAATTAATTGACAAAAATTCCTTTAAATCTACCATAATATTTAAATATCTACAAAATATAGTTATGTGAATTAAATTCACTACAAAAAATCATATTAATAATTTTTGAAAATAATTAAATTGTGAACATATAATAATTAATCTTGTTCTTCCCTCCCCCAAACATAAAATTTTCAATATGGAATGATGTAGGTGGAAAGAAAATTCTAAATATAA
>NW_018239421.1:5179-6505 GCF_001263595.1 Phalaenopsis equestris | reverse complement strand
AAATGTTCCAATCTGTCATTATGCAAATTTCATTCTTATGCCAGATTTGATTCAAGATATTTATAATTTTCTGACGGATGAAAGTGATATGTGGGAAGTACGAGATAAGGAGATATAAGTTTTTCTGCTTCATCACTTAATCTAATTTCAAAGCAATGACCTTTCTTTATTTGTGCAAAATTACTCCCTACTATGAAGATGAGTAGAGTCACCAAGGAGAGTGCTATTTTAAACTACTGCATTCTAATGGAAAAACCTATTGATATAGGTTCAATTATATTTAAATCTATGATGGGAATCTTTATGAATGGTCCTTCCATGATTTTTCTGATTCACAGTCAATCTCAAGTATAATATGAAATTTGAGAAAATATTTTACTATCATGGGAGCTCATGATCCCTATTGATGATCCGTATGTTGGTAATGGAAATGAAGCAATAAATGCTATTATAGATTATTCTTCACATGCTTCATCTCCATTAATGCCACCAACAGTTGAAAGTTTGCTTGCTTTAGAGAAGAAATTGAAGAAAATTGAAAGAGATCTTCAGACTATTATGAATGCAGTGGGAGATCTCAAGTACCTTTTTGATCACCAAGATTGGTGAATGAAAGAGAATTTTGATCACACTGTAACTTTTGAAGCAGGATTAGTTCAGATGTTTAAAGAAAAGGGGCCGATTAAAGAAAAATTGACAGATCAATTCCTGTACCGATCCTTCTACAATCTATATGTTCATTACCAATCTATGGGAGATATTAGAGATGGTGATAACACTGAAGATGAGGTTGAATGATTGATGATTGTGAATTCTCTACTTGTTTAAAAATGTTTACGTGTTTAGGGTAATTTTGTGGATTTGATTAGATTTGATTTGGTTTATTCTGAACTTTGTTTATGTGTATTGCTTTGTGTCAGCATTTAGTGTTATAACTTGATTTCGATGCTAATTTATAATTAGTTTACTTCATAGGTGTGAATTTGTGATTTATGAAATGTGTTTGTTAAAAGTGCATTTTCATATATAAAAGTTAGTTTGTTGTTGTTTGTGAAAATGATTATTTATAAAATTTGTTTTTATGAATTTGAATAAAATTTATGTTTAAGGATATTAAAAAAAAAACTTTGAGAAAATTAAAAGGAAATTGAAAATTTGAAAAATCAAAATAGTGAATTTCGGTCCTTCAGCGCCAACGGCGCCTTCCACTCGAGAGCGGCGAATTAACCCTTTAATTTGAAATTTTCGCTGAAAACCTCCATTTTTACCCTTTAAGTCACCTTAAACCTTCGGTTTTGCACCTAGGGCAGATTTGAGGCGATTTAG
>NW_018239421.1:0-2956 GCF_001263595.1 Phalaenopsis equestris | reverse complement strand
AAAAAAAAAGAAAAGAAAAAGAAAAGATGTGGGAAGAAGCTTGAGGAGATGCCTAATTAAAATTGGCTTCACTTGAATCAACTTGAGGAAAAAGACTTGGACACATTTTTCTAAACTTTTGATTTGAATATTAACTTAATTATTAATAAAGTTTTATGATGTTCTTTTTCATATGAATTTCCTAAGTGACTTTAATATAACAAATTGCAATTATCTTGAAAAATATAGAGGATGAGAAACCTTAGACTTAATTACTTAATGTCCTTACACCTTTAGTATTAACTACAGTTGTATTGAATTTTTCTTAAGTTAAACTATTATATTTAGAGAACAAAAATATGGAAGTCTAAAAGTTAAATTCTTTACCATAAGTCATATTTTTATGTAGTAGAGAAGTTACTTGAGGACAAGTAACATGTAAGTTTGGGGGATTTTGATACACTGAAAATATATGCATTTTTAGACCCATATTTTATACCTATTTTTGGTGATATTGCACTTTAATGGAAGGTATTTTGATGTTTTCTTGCAGGTTATTGATTTTTAGGGCTTAAAGCAAAAAGGGTGAAATTTGGAGTCAAAATGGCATTTTTGAGGAAATACTCAGTGCCGGGAGCGCCAAAGTCAGTGCTGACGGCGCAGAACAACCGAAAGCTGGAGAATTTTTACTCAGCGCTGACGGTGCCAAACTAGCACCGATGGCACCAAAGACGGTTTAGACCCCGTTTCTAGAAAGTTCGATGTATTTGGACCATTTTTGAAGAGTTTTTGGAGGCACCTCTTGAAGAGCCGACCTTGGGCTTTTTTGGGGCCGAATTTTGTCAAAAAAGGGGCTCCTCTACGTTCATTTTTCTCTCTACAAAATTCCACCACACTACATTTCCATAATCCATCTTCATTCTACCACATATTGGAGTCAATTAGTAATTTTGGTTTCATAGTTTAGAGTTTTAGTGGTGAGATTTAGTGTGAAGCTTTCTATAAGAGTATTGGAGAAGGAGAAAAGTCAAGAAGTTCTTCTTCTTGCATTTCTAAGAAAAGGCTACAAAGGATTTGTTTTGAGAAAGAGTTCCAGATAAGTTTTTTTGTTAATTTAGTGTTGTATGAACTTTTTTTTATATATAAAATTTGTGTTTTATCGTATCTTTCTCATGAATTCTGAGTAGTTTTCTCTATTTTTCTTCCTACTCTAAGATCTGGAGAAATGAAGAGATAATATGAATGTGTCGTTGACCTCACTTTTGGTTGAGGTTCAGTTTTTCCTCTTCAGTAGCCTAAGGTCTAGCCATAGGACTTTCCTATTGACTATTCTTAGAAATCTAGACAAGGAACCCTCACCATTAGAAATTTCAAACTCTTCTCTACTCAACTTGAAGTTTCATATATTTGTCCGAACTTCTAGAACTTAGTAGGTGGGGTCACTAGACTACTGTACCTTAAGGTTGACCCTAGGTGTTGGTCTAGGCCTAAGGCATTTACTTGCAATCACTTGTACTCACAATCACTCATTACCCTAAACTCAGAACTTCTAGGCTTTGGTCCCTTGATACTTTTAGGAGACTTCTGTAGGTGGTTCCTTAAACCTATTAGCCCTAGGCTAGGGTTTAGCTAAGACCACTACATAGAGGACCCAAAATGGGGTTTCAATTGATCCATGGCTTATTTATGGTGGTTGGCAATCCAACTCTATCAAGATACCCGAGCTACCCTATTGCCCCTAAATTCCCCCGAATTACATAGATACCCTTGGGACCCCAAATTTGGCCAAAATCTCCAAATCTAGCCAAAATACCCAAAATTGTTCAAAAATCAATTAAAACACCTTGAAAACACCCAAATTACCCAAAATCAACTTAATTGACCAGGTCTCAAACTTAATTGACCAGGTCTCAAATAGGACCCCAATTTTATTTGATTTCAACCTAAGTCCAAAACCCCAAATTTGCCCCAAATTGACCAGGTCTCAAATTTTCACCAAATTGAGGGCCTTAACCCCAAAATTTCCACTCCATCCCTTCATGAAAAATCTTCACAACACCTCCCTTGATCATGTGGACCATTCAATTTGGATTTAGCGCAAGGATAGCCTAACCTAGACCAATGACTACCCCAACATGCCCAAATTGGCCAAATCTCAAAAATCCCTCAAATTGACGTACCAATTGAACTCAAAATCACTTCAACCCTTCACCAAAAATCTTAATAACAATCATCTAGACATTGTTAATCAATCAATTGGGTCATTTAAAATGGCTAACCTAGCCCAAAAACAAACATTGATCCCTTGAACCCACATTGAACCTATGCATTAAAGATGGCCTAACTACCTCAAAGTCACCAAATTAACTCCACCTCAGCCATTGGTTAGACCCTATGACTGAGCCAAAAGCCATCTAACCACCTAAACTAAGCCATGGACCAAAGGTCCCCTAAATTAGGGGTTTCATTCCATTTTTGCTTAAGCTTATGATATTTTTGCCAAAATTAAATCTCAATCCATTAAATTGCTGTGACATATTCCCCTGGGTTCCCTGAGCTCCTAGCTACCTTCCCCTGGCCGACCGATCGGTTTAGTGGTCGGAAAATGTCCAAACCAAGAACCACCCCCATGGAGCTTCACCCAAATCAAATCTAGAGGCCAGCTAATCCAAATCAAACTGTAGAGCTTCTCAGCCTTCCACCTAAGCACCACAATGCACCCAAACTTGTGCCCTAAGAACCACCCCATGACCATTTTTATAAAAACTCACCTCCACGGCCATGGGAGGTGTGCTAAAATTTTCTCAGAGAGATATTCCCAAATCACTCACAGAGCTTCCTTGAGACCTCCACAGCCCATTCCAATCACTCCACTACCTTGATTCCCCTTGTGTAACCCTAATTTTGAGCTTGAAAATTAGGGCAGAATCATGACATCTCTGAAAACCCCACCCAACTTGAATTACTTGTGCCCACA
>NW_018239420.1:0-212 GCF_001263595.1 Phalaenopsis equestris | reverse complement strand
TTTCTAAACCTCAACCAAAAGTGAGGTCAACAATACTACGCTAGTAAAACTCTTCATTATGCACAAATTAACTATACTGTTACTGAAAAAGAGTTACTGGCCATTGTGTATGCCTTAGAAAAACTTAAATCTTATTTAATTGGGACTAAATATTTTGTGCACACTGATAACTCTGCGATTAAATATCTGATGCAAAAAAGGATGCCAAACCA
>NW_018239419.1:0-413 GCF_001263595.1 Phalaenopsis equestris | reverse complement strand
CAAAATACATAGATAGACAGATATGTAGTAATATAGATCTACTGTTCTTCAGATTCAATACTAGATTCTCCTCTGAGATCACCCATTGATTGCACATGAACGAAGAGGTTGTAGAGGGGTCGGAATGGAAATTCTTCAGTGGAATCCTCTTCTATTAATTTCATCCTCCTCATCAGTAGTATCAAACTATTGATCAAAATGTTCTTTCATCCTCCAGTCTAGATGATCAAAGAAATCAGAGATATTATTAATTACATTCATGACATTTTGTACCTCCTTCTCCAATTTCTTGATTCTGCACAGGATCACCAGAGACATGTTAGGAAATAAGGGTTTAACTGACAATGAATTCTGATATGATTGATCCACTATAATGGACATGTCATTTTCATCTTGAAAAGCTGAGAATCTCT
>NW_018239418.1:0-904 GCF_001263595.1 Phalaenopsis equestris | reverse complement strand
TTAAAAAAGAAAAGTTTTATTTTAAATCACGCCACCCAAAGGGCCCTGCCGATCGATATTGGATCGATAATTGTGAAATCTGTTTTGGGCATGATCAATCATGGATCAACTTATGAGCTTGGACACCCTTTCATAATTTTCTTAATTTGGAGTCGGTTCCAAGTATCTTATGAAAATTTGGAAAAGGTACTTTTACCTTGGAAGCCTTTGGACCCAACTGAGAGATTCCCAGCCAATGAAGATGAAAATAATAGGACTATTATTGTGGATCAATCGTCTCAAAATTCACTGCCTATTCAACCTTTAGTGTTCCAGACAAAACACTAGTGATCCTGCACAGAATCAAGAAATTGGAGAAAGAGGTACAAAATATTATGAATACAATTAAAAACATCTCTGATTTCTTTGATCATCTAGACTGGAGGATAAAAGAACAATTTGCTCACTCTAGACATATCGAAGATAGTTTGATATGGCTGATGAGAAGGATGAAATTAATAAAAGAGGATTCTACTAAAGAATTTCCATACCAACTCTTTCTATAACCTTTTCGTTCATATGCAATCAATGGGTGATCTCAGAGGAAAATCTAGCACTGAATCTGAAGAATATTAGATTTACATTGCTACCTATCTGTCTATGTGTGTAATTTGGCTTGAACTTTATGTTTGCTTTACTTTGGAATCTTGCTTTTAGATCTCTGTATAGTTGAGTCTGAGCATAGAATGTTTGTTTTCAGCATTTTGAGTGTTGTGGCTTAGATTGCAACGCTGAATTGAGAGGTTGAGAAAATACCAAACTTATGTGTGTTGTGAAACGTATATTGTAACCCTTGGAATTTATATATAATTATGATATTTTGTGTTGTAAATGTTTATTTATGATAAGTACATCATTTAATCAC
>NW_018239417.1:0-209 GCF_001263595.1 Phalaenopsis equestris | reverse complement strand
GCACAAAGAAAATATCAAGGAAGCAAATCTCATACTTGTAGTAGTAGCAACAGTAGCTGAACTGATGATAGTGTGATAGATCAAAACCCCTATGTTGATGGGCTTTCCCTCCTGAAATAATAATTCAACATCGCTCTCTCTGGTCACTTCACTTAAATGATTGGTTGGAAGCAAATGAACAGAAATGAAATAGTGTCAGGCCTTTGAAG
>NW_018239416.1:0-225 GCF_001263595.1 Phalaenopsis equestris | reverse complement strand
CTAAAAAAAAACTCCAAATTCATTCAAACTAACCCAATCTTCCACTCTTTTGAAAACCCATGTGGGTGGTCCCTAAGCCCTTAGCCTTTGGCTAAGGGGCTAGGACCAACATATGGAGGATCCAAAATGGGCATTCTTATGGGCCCATGACACCAAAAAGGCAATTTCATGACCAACTTTCCTAATGAGTTTCAATTCCTCCAAAACACCCAACTTTGGTCTTCT
>NW_018239415.1:227-480 GCF_001263595.1 Phalaenopsis equestris | reverse complement strand
GTAGGAATGATGAATTAGGGTCAATGGAGCAAAAATTTGCAAAAGCAAAAATATGCAATAGTAGTAAATTTGGAGCGAAAAGGACCAAAATGTGGAGGTTTCAACTAAGGGCACCGACGACGCCATCGACGCCGCCGACGACGAGTTTTTCTCGAGGCTACATAAAAAAATTCTCCAGAAGTCCGCCGACGGCGCCCTTGAGGCCACCGACGGCAAGCTCGGCGGGTATGACCCCTCAACCCTTTGGTGAGGG
>NW_018239415.1:0-217 GCF_001263595.1 Phalaenopsis equestris | reverse complement strand
GGGATGCTTAGGCAACTCTTGGGAAAGCTCATCCACAACTTTAAAAGACTATTTTGGCCGAAAATTGATAGAGAAGAAAAGGGGTTTGGAAGAGAGTCTAGAGTTCCTGGAGGTTAGAAAGGTTCCATTAGTGTTTGTTAGAGTGCAAAAAGTGTGAGGAATTCTTTGAGTGATTGTAAGATTAGAGAGAAAGTGAGAGATTTCTTCCTCCTTGCTA
>NW_018239414.1:0-975 GCF_001263595.1 Phalaenopsis equestris | reverse complement strand
TTATATATTATTTATGTTTCAACTTAAATTAAAAATGTATATTTGAATCATCGAGTTATTTTTAAAAATATTCAAAAAAAAACTTTTACGTGTTTTGATTTATTTTTAAAAAAATAAATTAATTTATTTATAAAATGAAAAATAAAAATATATAAAAACTATACCAACAAAAAAAATAGTTTCAAAAATAAATATAAAAATTAAAAAAAGAAACAAAAATGATGTCTAATGAGCTCTAAATGTGAATAAGATTGCATGAACTAGCTGACTTTAGAGAAAAAAAAAAAAAGAAGCATTGACTTGGTCTAAATGCAGTTGTAATAAATATGTAGAAAAATAAATTGATTTAATTAAAAAATACAGGTATAATTAAAAACATATCGTCCGTAAAATTGATATTTTACAAATGAACTTCTCAAGTGCTTTATTTTCTTTAGCATTACGAGTGTCACGATCAGACTATTGAGAATTTGATAAAAATGAAAAATATGAGTTGGGGTTTTACCATGAATTTGGTATTTATATGAGAATTTGAATGATGGATAAAAGAGGATGGTTAGTTTGTAAATAGTAAGTTTCGGGTGGTTTGTATGTAATTGCTTGAAAGTGCTTAATTGCTTGAAAGAATGCTTGTTTAACATGCAAGAGGCAGAGAGGGAGCGGCGGACTTGTTAATCAATTTGAGATAGAAAGAGTAATGAAAAACCTTTTGATGCAGCATAAGAACAAAATCTCTAAACTAGGTGTTTTAAAAATTGACCCAAATTGCCAAATTGACTCGAACTAGACATAAAAAAGTGTGGGTTCGGATCCACCTAAATAATTTTGGGTTGGGTTTGGCTTTGGAATACCCTGTTTAATTTTTCAACTAGGGTTCAGGTTGATCCGTCAACCCAATATTGGCCTAAAAGTAACCCGCCAACATGAAACTGACTAGTCGATAGAAAATTGACCTGAGATCAACCTGAACTTGAC
>NW_018239413.1:0-815 GCF_001263595.1 Phalaenopsis equestris | reverse complement strand
ATTTTTTTGATCTTCTTCAAAAGTGCATTCAAATTAAAGTAAGGCTGAGATGTGGTGAATTCTGGGATTCCTGATCCATCAGTACATTCATATCATTTTCACCTCCAATTCCAATACAACTGCAATAGACTTTTGGATCTATCGGCTTCCAAGTAAGAAACACTTTTTCCCAAGTTTCATAAGGTACTTGCGATTGACTCCATAGTAGAAAATAGTGGATGGATGTCCAAGCTTAGTTGCAGACCCATTCACATTCAAACCCAAAAATCGATTTTACAATAATGGCTCTAATATCAATAGGTTTTCCTGTTTCAATATAATAATTTAAAATAATGCTCTCCCTGGTCACCTTACTGATCCTCATAGTAGGCAGTAATTTTGATGCAACACCTTACTGATCTTCTTAGTAGCCAATAATTTTGATGCAATAAAGAAGTGTCATGCCTTAGAAGTACAATTTAGCAATGTTGACGAAAACTTACATTTCCATCATTTCTAACCTATTAATTTGCATCTTCATCTGTAAGATACCAGTAGAGTTCATTCATATTATCTCACATAGGGGTCAAATTTGCATAATGGCAGATAGACATTCTCAATCATAAACATCTTGTTTATTCTTGAAGGAGTGAATTGCACAAACCTGCCTCACACATAGACAATTCCTTGGTTGATTCTATGAATATTTGCATAAAATTCTTTCACCACAAGGACGACTACGGCGGCAATAGTGTAACAAAACACTTCCCAACCTCTTTGTGCAATGATCTCTTCAACTCAAGTACTCGGTGTGTTGAATCCTCGATTCACAAATC
>NW_018239412.1:0-448 GCF_001263595.1 Phalaenopsis equestris | reverse complement strand
CTAGGAGGATACTGGCTCTCACTCCGGAACTCCCATTTCTGTTCCCCTGAAGGCTAACACTCATTTTAGTTCTTAAACACTAAGACCGAATTAGGGATTTTAGTAAGTCACTCTAAAATCTCCAATTCTACACGCAACAAAATATATTTCCCTATTTATTTGCACTTAATTCTATGAACAAAATACTCCATGGAATTAAATGTGATTCTCTTTCTTATTGTAGTACTCATACTCCATTTCCTGGATCATATGTTTCACAACATATTTAAACAATTAGATTGGCGAGATCGAAATGTAAATTAAGAACGGAGTTGAAAAACCATCACAATTTATTTTATATTTTTAAACTGCACTTTCAAATTATCTCCTTATTTCACCATATCTCAGAATAGGGAGAAGGATAAAGGAAATTGCTCAGACTTCATGAGAAAGATACAAGAAAACATAA
>NW_018239411.1:0-434 GCF_001263595.1 Phalaenopsis equestris | reverse complement strand
CTTCATGGTGCCCTGGAGACCTTGGAACGGCGAGCAAGCCAATGAAGAACTTATTTTTTCTGATATGTATTTACAAAATCTGCATATAATTGAACGGCAAATTTATAAACAACCACTAAATTTTTTTGTATTAATATACCCAGCACAAAAAAATTTCAATGCCATAAATTTATTGTTTATTCCACTTTTAAGAATAATGTGATGATGATATTTTATTTGGTATGAATATAAATATGAATGTTTAGGTCTTACATATGTAAATATATAAGAATTCTTTGGTAAATATGTAAATGCCCTATTTTAGATCATCCAAAAATATAGGCGTAAGAAATTTAAAAAAATTAAATGTGTTAATAATGTTTCTAAGGTTATATATAAATATATATAAATATATATAACTATATACTTCTTAGACATATAAATGTATAAGAATT
>NW_018239410.1:2059-2364 GCF_001263595.1 Phalaenopsis equestris | reverse complement strand
GGAGAGTGACAGAAGAGGGAGGGAGAGTGATAGAGTGGTGGATAAAGAAATAGAGAGTGGGAGAGAGGAATAAATGAAGACATGGGGATAAAGCGAGTAAGGCGGAGGGTATGAGAGCGACTGTGTCTAAAAAAGTGAGGTTGCGATAGAGGTAGAGCGAGGGAGAGATAGGAATGGAGAGTGATAGAGAGGGAGAGAGAAATGTTCAGAGTATGAAAGAGGGAGGGAGAGTGAGAGAGAGCATCAGAGTGCTCGTACATTAAAGGCAAGGAGAGTGAGCAAGAGAGAAGGGTGAGAGATAGAGA
>NW_018239410.1:0-426 GCF_001263595.1 Phalaenopsis equestris | reverse complement strand
CTCCCTCCCTCTCTCTTACCTCTCTCTTGCTCTATCCCTCTCTTATCATCTCTCTCACTCAATTTTCTTTCTCTCCCACTCTCTGTTATTTGATTTGATTTTCTCTCCTTATCTCTCTCTTTCTCGCCCTCTCTCCCACTCTCTATCTATTTCTCAATCTATTCCTTATTACAACCCTCAAACGCTCCCTCCCTACGTCCCTTTTTCTCCTCTTCTCTATCTGCTTTCCTCCCTCTCTCTATTTCCCTCACCCTTCCTTACTCTCTCTACCTTCTCTCATACTATTCTCTCTTAATTTCTCTCTGTTCTCTAACTCTCTCTCTCCTTCTCTCCTCTCTTTCTCTTCACCTCTATCTTTCCCTCCATCTATCTCTCTTAGTCTTCCTCTGTCCCTCTCTCTCTCTCTTTCTCTCGTCTCTCTATCTT
>NW_018239409.1:0-1024 GCF_001263595.1 Phalaenopsis equestris | reverse complement strand
AGCCAGCCTAGGCCATTTTATTTAAATCTCACCTCTATGGACAATGGAGGAGAGCTGAAATTATCTTAAGGGAACTCTTCCAATTTGCTTCCAGAGACTCCCTAAGACCTCCTCGGTTCAAGCCCACCATTTTCCCTCTCTGGTTCCCTCTGTGTGAGTTCAATTTTGAGCTAAAAGTTTCAGTTGAAACAGGAAAGAGCTCCCCACATCTCCACAACAAACTAAACTCCAACTAACTATGCACACACCATCCCCACAGTGAAAGAAGTTGATTCCCCATAAAAGCCCCCTCTGAAATAGCCTTTAAACTAGCTCTAGACCAACACCTGAAATCGAGATTGATCAAATTCATACCCAGACCATTCACCAAGGCTTGGGACTTCATTTAGAGGTTCGTTGGGACCAATCAAAGCTACCACAACCATTTGATTGAGGCCTCCCCTCTCAGACAAAGGTATTGAACTCCAACCCTAAACCAAGCTTATTTTGACCCTCCATACGTATTTACTGTATTTCATATCGCATAATCCATATAGATAGGTTTGTCTTGAGTAGATGAAGCTCTAGGAACAAACCCCATGAGATTTGGTCGAGTCTAGAGAGATCTTAGAGTTTTAGTGTGGACGGTTCTCAGGTTAGCCTACTTGGGGATGAGGATGGGGAGTCGTCCGTTCGCGTGTTTATGTCATCAACGGACGAGATATAGCTGGACGAACTCTTGGTGCCTGAATCGCGGGCCGCGTGGCATGCCAGGGTGGAAAGCACAACGAATGGGAGTGAACCCCATCGCCGTTCGGAGCTGCCTAGGATCCAGTCAGCGCCGCGTGGTTAAGTAGAAAAATAGGGTATTTTCTGATTTATTTAAATGTCTGATCTTTAAAATTTCATATCTTTGTATAAAAAAATAAAAAAAATAAAATAAAAATATTCTCTTGCTCAGTGAACATGAGAGAACAATATGGAAATAATTTGAAGTTTATTTGATACATAGTTTATTTTTAATTAATTAAATTGGGTTTTGAGT
>NW_018239408.1:0-242 GCF_001263595.1 Phalaenopsis equestris | reverse complement strand
GAAGTTTGAGCTCAAAATTGAGCTTCCACAGTGCGAATTAGTGGGGTAAAGTGTTTGGCTTGAGCTGAGGAGGTCTCAAAGAGTCTCTGTGAGCAATTTGGAGGACTCTCTCGGAGAAAACTTCAACTCTCCCTTCATGGTCGTGGAGGGGAGCTTTTATAAAAGTTGGTTTAAGGGTGGCTGTCATGGCTAATTAGGGGGTGCAATTTGATGCTTAGGTGGAGGGCAGAGAGGCTCTAACA
>NW_018239407.1:83552-84378 GCF_001263595.1 Phalaenopsis equestris | reverse complement strand
ATATTAACCATTCTCTCCACACATATATAAATTTGCCATTCTCTCTCTATCTTCCACCCTCTCCCCCACTATCTTGCACGTTCTTTCTCTCATTGTAGAACTCACTCTACTCACGCTCTTTTTATCGCACTCACTCTCTCCTGTCTTTCCTCTCTCTTAATCTCTCCCGATCCCTCTCTTCTCTCTCGCATTTTCTCTCTTAGTTTCCCTCTCTCACACTCTATCTCTCTCACGCCCTTTGTATCTCTATCTTTCTTCTCTTCTTATCTTTTTTCACTCACTCACTTACCCCCTTCTCTCCCAAGGCTCCCTCTGCCTAAATTTCTCTTCTCTCGCTCTCCATCTCTCATGCTCTCTTTCTCTTTCATTCGCTCTCTCGCTAACTCTTTTTTTTGCTCTACCTCCTCTCTTTTCTCTTTCTCTCTTTCTTCTTCCCTTAGTCCCATTTCCTCTCCCTCCATCACTCCCTTTCTCTCACTCATTTTCACATTACCTCCATTTTTTTCTCACTTTTATCTATCTTAATCTCTCACTCTCTATCTCTTACTCTTTGCCACTTATTTTCTCTCACTTTCTCTATGTTTCTCTATCGCCCTTCTCTTTCTATTCCCTCTTTTGCTCTTGCTCTCTCTCTAACTCTCTCACACACTCTCTCCAAATCTCTCACACATTATTTTCTCTCTCATCATCTCTCAGTCTCTATTCTTTGATTTTTTTCTCGCTATTTTTTCTCTCTCTCATCATCACTCTCCGCCACCCATCTTTCTCTTGCTCTCTCTTCACCCTCATTACCTCTCATAATCTCTCCTTTTATCTCTCTCAGTAA
>NW_018239407.1:74131-77963 GCF_001263595.1 Phalaenopsis equestris | reverse complement strand
TGTCCCTCTTCATCTAATAGAGAGAGGTAGATATTTCTTGTATCTCCTCTTTCTTCCACTCTGTTGCTAAATAGGGGAGAGAAAAGAGATGAGAGAAGAAATGGAGAGTGATGATCTCAAACTCTCATTCTTTCTCTAACTATTTTCTCTAACACTCTCTCTAATGCTTTCCTTGTCTCTATTTCTCTAGCACAGAAGAAACTAGGACCAAGAGAGAGAAGGAGAGGAGGAACGAATACTGTGAGGGAAGGATCATGCGAGAAGGGAGAGAGAAAAACTATCCCTCTATATCTAACAAAGAGAGCTAGATGTCTTTTTGTATTCCCTCTTTCTCTTATCACTTTAACTCTCTATGTCCCTCTCTCCTCTCTTTCACTATTTCCTTATATATCTCCTGGCTCTCTCTCTCTCATCATCTCACCTAAAAGGGAGGGGTAAAGATGGAGAGAGGGAGAGGAGATGGCTAGAGAAAAGGGTGAGAGAAAAAGAAGATGGATCAAGAGAAGCGAGAGTGAGAGAGAAAGATATAGAGAGAGGGAGCATGATAGAGAGAGGGATAGAGAGAGCAAGTGAGAGAGAGGAAGATAAAGCAATAGAGAAAAGCAAATATAAGGATAAAGAATGGGAGAGAAAGAAAGAAAGAGATCAACAGATAGAGTGTGTGAGAGAGAAAAAAATGTAGATAGAGAGAGAAAGGGAGGGAATGGAGATGAGGGTGAGAGAAGGGAGAGGGAGATAGAGAAAGTGAGAGATAAAGAGAAAGAAAAAGAGCGAGGCAAAGAGGAAGTAGGGGAGGGAGAAAAGGGAGAAAGAGTAAGAGAAAATGATGACAAAGTAGAGTGAGAGAGAGAGAGAAAGATGAGTCAACAAGGCAGAGAAAAAGAGAGAGAAGGGGAAAGTTGAGCAAGGAATGGAGAGAGTTAGGGTGAGATGATGGAAGAGAGAGTGAGAGTAAGTGAGAAAGAGAAAGAGAAACTATAAGAAAAAGAAATTTGGAGAGAGAGAGACTGCAATAGAGAATGGAGAGCAAGAGGGAGAATTAAAAAGAGGGAGCTTTATTTTGAGCTTTAACTTATTCTTCTTTTCTCTCTCTCAGTCTCTCCATCTATCTTTCTCTTCACCCAAATTATCAAAAGATATTACTCTTCTCTCCCAATTTACCTCTCTCACTCTTGTTCCATCACTTGAGAGAAAGATGTGGGAATAAGGAGACGATCAAAGATAAAGTTCTAGAGAGAGCGAGAGAGAGTTGGTGAGCGAGAAAGAGGAATGGGTAGAGGGAAGAAGAGAGAATGAGAGTGAGAGAGGGAGGGAGTGAGTGAGAAAGAAATGGATTGATAGATTAAGAGAGAGAGAATATTGAGAGAGAGGAAAAGTCCTAAAGAGGAATGAAGGCAGGTTTAGAGTGGAAGTAGAAAAGAGAAAAAAAGAAAGAAAGAAGTGAAGAAGTGAAAGATAATAAAAAGAGAGGGAGGTAGAGAATGAAATGGGTGAAAGTGTAACAGATGAGGGATGAAGATTGATAAGGAGAGATAAGAGGGGAGAAAGAGATAGAGTAGAAGAAAAAAGTGGGAGAAAATAGAAGAGATTGAGAGATGGAGGGAGTGCGAGACAGCGTGAGACCGAGAGAGGAGGAAAAGTACAGAGAGCATGAGAAGAAAGAGAGAGAGAGAAGAGAGGGAGATTCTCTCTCTTAGTCTCTCTCTACCTTCTCTCTCAAGCGCACTCTTTTCTCTCTCAGCCTCCCTCTCTCTTGGTCTCTCACTCGCTCAAACTCTCTTTCTCTCTCCCGCCATCTGAATTCTTTCTTCACCCTTCTAGCTTTATCTAATCTCTCTCATTCCCTCCCAAATTCCCTCCCACATCTCCTCTTCCTCCCATCTCTCTCTCATTGTCTCCCTTTCTCTCTTCCTTAGTCTCCCTCTTCTCTATCCCTCCACTCTCTATGACTCTCCCTTCCTCTTCCTCCCTTTCTCCCATACTCCCACTTTGTTGACCCTCAATTCTCTCATTATCTTTTATTTCTCTCTCACTCTATTTGACTATCTCTATATCACTTCCTACCTCTATCATGAGAGAGGTAGAAATGGGGAGAAAGTGTTAAAGAGAAAAAGGGTGAGAGATGATGGACGCAGTGGAAAGAGAGGGAGGAGAAGAAGAAAGAAAGGGAGTTGGAGAGAGTGAGGTTGTTAGTATGAGAGAGATGAATGGTAAGAGTGAGGGGGGAGAGTGGGAGAAAGGAATAGATAGATATAAAGAGAGAGAGTGTGAGAGAAAGATAGAAAAAGAATAGAGGGAGAGAGAGAAGAAATTTGGGTGTAGAAGAGAGAGCGAGAAAAGGGAGGTAGACATATTTCTCTCTCGTAACTTTCTCACATCTCCTTCCCCCTTTATCATAAACCATCTATGTCTCTCACTCTCTTTAGATGTCCTTTTTGTCTCTCCCTCCCTTTCGCGCTCCACAAATCTCTCTCTCCCTCGACCTCTCAACCTCTATATCTCTCCCACACTCATTGTCATGCTCTATCTCTCCCTCAATCTTGCTTTCACTTACTCTCTCTCCCTCTTTTTTCCTCTCTCAATCTCTTTCTTGAGCTTTTTCTCTCTGTCTCCATCCCTCACTCCCTCTTAGTCTTCCTTTCACTCTCTCAACCTCACTCCCTCTCTCAATCTCCCTATCTCTTGCTTCATTTTTTTCTCTCTCCCTCTCTCACACACTCTCTCTCTCTTTTCCTTTCTCTTTATTGCTCCCTCCCACCTGCCTAAAGCTACCTCTCTCACTCCATCTCTTTCACTTTATCTTCCTCACCCTCTCTCACACTCTCTCACACTTACGCTCTCCTTTTCTCTCTTCTCTCTATCCTACACACACTTTATCTCTCAATCTATCTATTATCTATCTCACTATCGCTCTCCTTCCTAAACTCCCTCCCTAACCTCCCTACCTCTCTCACTTCTCCCTTCTATCGCCCTATCTCATTCTCTTTCATGCCTTTTGTTTCTCCGTATATCTCTCTCTAAAACTCTTAAGCCCTCTCTCCACATCTCTCTATCTATTTGTCATTCTCTCTCTATCTCCCTCCCTCTCTCCCACTATCTTGCTCTTTCTTTCTCTCATTTTATAACTCTCTCTACTCTCACTCTCTCTATATCCCTCCTCTTTCTCAATCTCTCTCGCTTCCTCACTCTCCCTCCATATCTCTTTCTTACTTCTCTTCTTTTCTCTTTCTAACTCACTCACTTACCACCTTTTCTATCAAGGCTCTCTTCCCTTAGAGAGAGAGAGAGATGGTGAGGTATAAAGAGAGGGTGGGAGGGAGTAAGAAAGTGAGAGAGGGTGGGAGGGAGAGAGAGATAAGATGAGAAATGATTGAGAGATAAGATAAGAGTGAGAGAGATAAGAGTAAGAGAGAGAATAACGAGGCAGAGTGAGTAAGGAGCAAGAGAGTAAAAATGCTATTGAGAGATAGATCAATAGAGAGGGATGAAGGGAAGGAGGGAGAGTCAGGGTGAGAGAGTGAATTGAAGAAAGATAAAAAAGAAAGAAATAATTGTGAGAAAAGAGAAGGAGCGAGAGAAGGAGATGGGTGTGAGAATGAAGGATAAGGGAGAGAGTGGGATAGGGATGGGCAAGGAGGGAGGGAGAAAAAGATAGAGCAAAAGAAAGAAAGTGGAGGATAATAGAAGAGATTGAGAGAGGGAGGGAAAGGGAGACAGAGTCAGGGAGAGAGGGAAGAGCAAAAGTAGAGAAAGCGAGAAGAAAGAGAGAGAGAAGAGCTGGAGGTTCTTTCTCTCACTCTCTAAAGCTTCCTTTCTTGCAATCCCTTACTTC
>NW_018239407.1:68442-73863 GCF_001263595.1 Phalaenopsis equestris | reverse complement strand
TCCAGCATTTCCAGCTCTCTTACACTACCTCTCCTTCCCTCCCCCATCTCCTCTCCCTCTCATTTCTCTCTCATGGTCTCTCTTTCTCTCTTTTTTACTCTCTCTTCATTTCCCTCCACTCACTCTTACCCTCCCTCCCTTTCTCCCTTTCCCTATCTCTAACTCTTACATTCTTTGGCTATCTTTTATCTCTCTCTAACTCTGTCTCACTTCCTACCTCTATCTCTATCATCTATTATTTGAGATGTAGAAATGGGAAGAAAAAGAAAAAGAGAGAGAGAAAGATAAAAATGCAATGGAGAGAGAGAATAAGGAAAAAGGAAGAAAGGGAGTGGAAGAGAGTGAGGCTATCTATTTCTCTCCCTCTCTCTTCCTCCCCTCCCGTTCTCTCCCTCCCTCTATCTTCTTTCCCCTCCCTTTCTCTCCCTCTCTGTCTCTATCTCTCTCTTGAGCTCCCTATCTCTCTTTGTCTCTCCATTCCTCACTCCCTCTCTCACTGTCCTTCTCTCTCTTGCTTCATTTATTCCTCTCTCTCTCTCACTCACACACACACATTATCTCTTTCTTCTTTCTCTTTCTTGCTCCCACGCTCCATCCCTAACTCTCTCTCTACATCCCTCACTCTTGCTTTATCTTTGTCACTTTCTCACACTTGAACCCTCCTTATCTCTCTTCTTTCTCTCAGACACACTTTCTCCCTCTCACCCTCCCCGTTCCTCTCTCCCTATCACACTTCTCCCTCATGTCTCCCTCGCTCTCTTTCATGCTCTCTATTTCTCTGTATATCTCTCTCTTAAACTATTAACCTTCTCTCCACATCTCTCTCTATCTATCATTCTCTAGCTATCTCCATCCCTCTCTCCCATTATCTGGCCCTTTCTCCCTCCTTATCTAGAACTCCCTCTTTCTCTCACTTTATCCCTATCCCTCCTCTCTCTCCTAGTCTCTTGATCTCTCTTGCTTCTTCACTTCTCTCTCTCATGAACTCCTCTTTCTCTCACTCTCTCCTTATCCCTCCTCTCTCTCCTAGTCTCTTACTTGATCTCTCTTGCTCCATCACTTCTCTCTCTCATTCTCTCTCTCTAAAGGGAGAGAGAGAGGGAGGGAGTTAAAGTGAGAGTGAGAGTGAGGGAGAGATAACGAGAGAGAGAGGGGGGAGAGAGAAAAAGGGTTAGGGAGGAAGGGGAAGAGAGCAAGAGAGGATAGAATAGAATGAATGAGAAGAGAGTGAGAGAGATTGTGAGAGAAATAGAAGGATCGAACGAGGAGAGGAGATGGAGGAGAATAGGGTGAGAGATAAATCAACAAATAGAATGAGAGACTAAGAAGGTTGAGAGAGATAAATAAAATTATAGAGGATCGAAGAGAGAGAGAGAGAGAGAGTGTCGTGTGTGTGTGGGAGAGAGGGAGGGAGGGAAGGTAGGGAAGAGAAAAAGTTAGAGAGTGATGGTGAGAGATGAGAGAGAAATATAAGAGTGTGTGAGATAAATTAAAAGGGTTTAATAGATAATTTATTTGAGAGAGAGAAGGTAAGAGAAGAGAGGAGTGAGAGAGTTAGAGTAGGAGAGGGGGTTAAAGTCTTAGAGCGATAGAGAGAGATAGAGATAGAGCAAGAGATAAGGATATGAGAAAAGGTGGGGGGGAAGGAAAGAGAGTTAAAAAGAGAGAATAAGGGAGAAAAGGGGAGCTATAAAATGATGAATGGAGTAAGGGAGGGGGAGGAGAGTGTAACAGAGATGGAAAAAAAGAGTGAGAGAGAAAGTGAGCTATAAATAGAAGAGTGAGAGACAGAAAAGGCAAAAAGAAAAGCTAGAGAGAGAGAAAAGAGAGGCAAAGATAAGAAAAAAAATTTTGAGTTAAAGACAGTGAGGTAGAGAGAAAGTGAGAGAGGGAAGAGAGGAGAGGGAGTACAGAGAATAAAGGAAAAGTGCAAGATATAAAGGGCAAGAGTAGAGAGTAAGAAAGTGAGTGTGAGATAATGTGAGAACGAAATAAAGAGATATGGGCGAGTGAGTGGGAATAAGAGAAGAGAGTGAAAAATGAATAGACGAAATAAAGAGAGATTTTTATACTCTCCCTTTCTAACTACCTCTCTCACACTCATTCTTAAACTCTCCCTCTATCCATTTCCTTCTTAATGTCTGGTAAAAGGCCTTGGGTCCATTTAAACTTTATTATGACACTCTCATTAAGTATCTCTCCCACTCCCTATCCATCCTTCCCTCTCTCCCTCCCTCCCACATTTCTTCTCCCTATCTAATCTCAAGCTTTATCTTTTCTTTGCTCTCCCTACTCTCTCTATCCCCACATCTCTCTCACCCTCCCTCCCTCTCTCTCATACTCTCTACCTTTTCTCTCTACACTTCTTGTTGTTAACTTGTTTCTTTCATATCCTCTCTCTTCTCTCTCACTCTATTTATTTATATCTCTCTTTTTCTACTTTTCATCCCTCTTCCCACTGCCTCTCTGTCTCCCTCTCCCTCTCACTCTCACACATGCTCTATCCTTCCACACTTGTGTCTCTTCTTATTCTCTCACTCCATCACTCTTGCTCTCTCGCTCCACTCACTTCAAATCTCTCTCTCCTTATCTCCCACTTCTCTTTCACACAAACACTCACTCACTTTCTGCTCCTCTACCTCCCTCTCATTCTCATTATCCCTCTTTTATTCTCTACTTATCTCTTTCACTCGCTCACTCTTGCCGCTCTCTCACTCACACACATCACACACACTTGCTCCCTCTTCCTCTCTCTTCTAGTTTTCTCTTTCTTGCTCTCTCTCTCTCAATTATATCTCGCACATTCTCTCCTTCTCTTTATTGCTCTTCTCTCTCTCCTCTCTTTATCCCTTGTTATCTATCTTTTTCTCTCTCTCTCATTCATCTTTAAGAGGAGGAGAGAGGTGAGTGAGAGAGAGTGTGAGCAATGAAGTGATTGAGAGCTTGATGGTATGAGTAAAAGAGAAATAAAGATGGTATGAGTAAAAGTGAAATAAAGTTGTTATGAGAGAGAGAGATGAAGAGAGGGGAATGAGTAATGAAGTGAGTGAGAGCTTGATGGTATGAGTAAAAGAGAAATAAAGATGGCGAGAGAACAAGAGGGAGAGAGAAATAGAGGGAAATAAGCAAGTAAAGAAAGAAAGGGATGGAGAGAGAAAAGTGAGGGAAAGACGAGAAAGAAGGAAAATTGAGAGAATAGGACAAACGTATGAGGGATAGGGAGGGAGAAAGGGCAATAAAGATAGGGAAAGGGATAGAGTGAGAGGCAGGGAGTGGGAGAGAGTGTAAGAGAGAGATAATGAGAGAGAGGGTGAGAGTGAGAAAGAGAAAATGCCAGTGAGATAGAGAGAGGGAAAGGGAGATAGAGGAACTTATAGAGAGTAAGAAAGTAAGAGAAAGTGATAGAGAAAAAGAGCAAGAGAAAAAGAATGAGAGTGAGAGAGAGGGAGAGATAGGAAGATCATTCCTTTATCTTGCTTTCTCACTCATGCTCATTCCCTCTCTTTTTTTAAACTATCAACATGTTTTCTCCACATCCCTAACTCTTTTTTTCACTCTCTACCTCTATCACATTCTCTCTCTTTCTCCCTCCCTCACACTTCCTCCCTTCCTCCCTCTCTATCTCCTTATATTCTTTATCTTTTAAAGAGATTGAGGATGAAAGAGGAAAGATAGAGGAGGAGAAATAGGGAAGGAACGTGTGAGATAAAAGGATCGGGAGAAAGATAGAGAAGGAATTAAAGAGAGAAAGAGAGAATAGAGACATGGAAGGAGATCCTCAAGAGAGAGAGGGAAGGATGGTAGTAGTGAGAGTGAAGGGGGAATCAAAGAGAATGATAGAAATAATGAGAGAGAGTGATAAGGAGGGAGAAAGAGATAGGGAGATAAAGAGCTATAGAAAGAGAAGGAAAAGAGAGAGAGAATAGGATAGATGGAGAAAGAGAGAGGGAGAGTGATAGTGATAAAGATAGAGAGATATTGAAATCAAGAGAAAAAGAGTGTAAATATAGAGTGATAAAGAGGTGTGAGGGGGTTAGAGAGAGAAAAAAAGGAAACAAGAATGTGGGAGAGCTAGTAAGTGGAGAAAGTGATGGAGTGCTTGAAGAAGATGGAGGGTAGTAGATAGCGAGAGTGAGAGAGCAAGTGATAAAAAGAGAGCAGAAGAGTGAGATAAGAGGAAGAGTGAGTAAGATTGTGAGAGAGAATGTGAGAGGCAAGAGTAAGGGATAAATTGGGATAGGGAGGGACAAATAGGGGTGAGATAGAACAAGATAGGGAGAAAGAGATAGCGAGAGGAGGATGGAGAGAGGAGGATGGAGAAATAGATTGGAGAAATAGATGAGAAAAAGAGAGTGAGAGTAGATAGGTAGAGAGGGAAATAGAGAATGAGGAATAAGGAGGGAGCTAGCTACAATGAAATCAGAGATAAGGTGAAAGAGAAAGACATAGAGAGAGGAGGGAGTGTGGGTTAGAGAGAGAAAGATAAAGTGGGAAACATAGATAGATAGAAAGAGACAAGGAGGAACTTGGAGAGAGGTAGGGAAGAGAGAGAGTATCAAGAGAGAGTATATGGAAACTATGAGAGATAGAGGGAGATAGATGGTTAGAGCTAGAGGGAGAGAGAAAACAAGAGAGATTGAGTGCTAAAAAGATGAGAACGATAGTAGAAGAGAAATGAAGAATAAGAAAGAGATGGAGGGTGAGAGATAGCGAGAGAGAGAGAGAGAGTATGTGTGTATGTGTGTGATAGAAGCAAAGTTAGATGGAGAGAAAAAAAGTATGAGAGAAAGGAAGTAATAGAAAAAGCAAGAGAGATACATAGAGAGAAAGAGATACCCCACTCATTTCCCTCTGTCCCATCTCAAAGAGAATATAACGATACAACAAGAAAGAGAGAGCATAAGAGATAGATAATACAAGAGAGAGGGAGAGGTGGAGGGAGGGAGGGTGGAGTGTGAGAGAAAGCAAGATAGAGTAGGAGAGATAGATATAGATAGTGAGAAGTAGAGAGGGAATATAAGAGATAAATAAAGAGGGTGGGAAATGGAATGAGGGAGGGATAGAGACAACAGTAGGGTGAGAGAATTAGAGAAATGGAGAGGAGAGTGTGTGTTAGAGAGATAAGTAGAATAAGAGAGGCAGACTGTGATAGAGGAAGGAGGGAGAGATTTAGAGGGTGATACATGAGGGAGAGTGATAAAGAATGAGAGCTAGCAAGAGAGGGAAGTGGTTGAGAGAGAGAGATTGAGAGAAAGAGGTTGAAAGATAGAGAGGGGATGATAAAGAGCAAAGATAAAGAAGAAAGAGTAAGGAAGAGAGAGCAAGCAAGAGAGAAAGATAGTGAGAGAGATGAAGATTGAGAGAGAGAGAGAGAGATTAGAGAACAAGAGAGTTAGTGAGTGAGATTGAGAAGAGAACAAT
>NW_018239407.1:64923-68305 GCF_001263595.1 Phalaenopsis equestris | reverse complement strand
GAGAGAGAGGTAGAGAGAAGGTAAAATAGGGAGGGAGAAGAGAGTGAGAGAGAGGTAGAGAGAAGGTAAAATAGAGAGGGAGAAGAGAGTGAGAGAGAGAGGGAAAGCCTGCCTCCCTTTCTTTTCCGCCCTCTATCACTCTACTCTCACCTTCTCTCCCTCCCTCCTTTACTCACTTTCTCTTCATAGACACTCTCTCTATTTCTCTCCTCCTATTCTCTCATGAACCATTTATCTCTCTCCCTCTCTCCCTCCATCCAACCCCCTCTCTCTAACCCCCATTCTACATATATTTCCTCCCCCCTTTCTATCACTCTCCCTTTTGGAGAGAGAGTAAAGGGAGAGGGAGCTAAAAAGAGTGAGAAAGAGATATATGGATGAAATGGGATGGAGAAAGTGAGAGCATCTTCTCTCTTGCTCTCTCTTCATCACTATCTCTCTCCCTTCCTCTCTTTTCTCCATTTTTCTTTCTCCATAAATAGAAAGATAAAGAAGAGAGGTGAGGGAAGAAAATGATAGGAGAGGTAGAAAAGAGGAGAGAGATGTGAGAAAGATACATAGAGTGATAGAGTGAGAGAGAGTGAGAAAGAAAGAAAGAAAAAGTGAGAGAGAAGCTTATGTTATCTCTCTCCTCTCTCCTTCCCTACCACTTTAATTCTCTCCTTCTATAACCCTCTCATGTGTTCTCTCTCTCTCTATTCCAAGCATTTACTTTCTTATCTCTCAAGCTTGATCATTCCCTATTTTCTTTCTCTTGTTCTCTATCTCTCTCTCTCTCTCTTTCATCTCTCAGAGAGCAAGAAAGAGAGATATAGAGACAAAGAAGTGCATGAGTTAGAGAGGAAGAGAAATAAAGAATGAGAGAGAGGAGAAAGAGAATATTGTAGAGGGTTGGAGGGAGGGAGGGAGACAGGGAGAGTATGCATCCATCTCTTTCCTAATTTCTTTCTCTTTCTTTATTTCGGCTCTCTCTGTCTCTCCCTCTCCATCTTTATCACTTCCTCGCTTTCTCTCCCTCTCTCCTTCTTACTTTTTTCTCTCACTATCTCTCTCCCTCTCCTTCTCCCTCTCCCTCTCTATTTTTTGCTCTCTCCTCCACTATTTCTCTCACTATCCCTGTCTCTTTATCTCTCCCTATCTCTATCTCCCTCTCTTGTCTCCATTTTTCCTTCATAGTCTCTCTCCCGCTTCATCATTAGAGAGATAAAGAAGAGTCTCTCTCCTGCTTCATCATTAGAGAAGGTGAGAGAAGAGGGTGAGAAAAGAGGGATAGTGATAGGAGAGATAGAAAGAGAAAAGACAATGAGAGATTATAGAAGAGAGTGTGAGAGATTTTGAGTAGCTTATCCCTCTTTCTCAATCTTTTCTCTATTTTCTTTCTCACTATCTATCTCTCTCACTCTCTCTCTTTCACTCCCTCCCTCCCTCTCACTCTGAAAGAGCGAGAAAGAGAAAATTTAAGAGAGGGAGAGAGAGAAAGTAGAGGAGAGAAGAGAGGGCGAGAGAGCAGAGGGAGATAGAAAGAGTATGTCTCCATCTCTTTACTTACTCATCTCTCACACTTTCTCTTTTGCTCTCTCTAGCTATCCATCTCCATCTTTATCCCACTCTCACTCACTCACTTTCTCTCACGCACACAGTCAACACTCTTTACCCCACCTTCTCTCACTCACTCTCTCTAACAATCTTCTTTATCATGATATCTCTAGTTCTCTCTCCCTTGTCTCTCTCACTCACATCGGTCCTAGTATCTCTGTATCTCTCATTCTAGCACTATCCTTCATCATCTCCTCTTTCACTCTCTATATTTCTCTCTTTTATCTTGCTCTCCATCTCTCCCTCTCTCCATCTCTCCCCCTTTCTCTCTATCTCTCCTTTATTGTTATATCTCTTTCTTTCTCTATTAATTTATCCCCTAATGCTCTCTCTCTTGTTCTTTGTCGCTCCCTTTTCTCTTTTTATCTATCACAAAATGTTCTCATTTGCTTTGGTTTCTTCTTTCACATCTCTTAGTCTGGCTCCCCTTTTTTCTCTCTTTCACTTCCCTTTTTCACTTTTCATCGATCTCTATCTTAATCCTATTGCTCTTGCTCACTACCTTTCTCTATCTCACACCATATCTCTTTGCCTCCCTCTCTCTCTTTTTCTCTATCTCACTAAAGTCTCTTTAGCTCTCTTTTGCTCTTTATTTCTATCTCTTTCTCCCTCCCTATCCCCCATATCTCTTCTCTTCTCCCTCTCTCTTTCTCATACCATCAACCTCTCTCATCCTTCAACATGTACCTCATCTCTCTCTATCACTTGTTCACTCTTGCTCACCAGCTTTTGAGAAGAGTGAGCAGATCTTTAATTCTCTATTCTATCTTTCTTTCACTCTCCCTCTTTCTTATATTTTCAAGCGGGTGGGATGGAAAGTTAGAGAGTGGGCGAGAGAGAGAGGGATAGCAGTAGTGATGAAGAGAGAGAGTGATAAAGAGGGAGAAGAGTGAATAAGGAAAGCTAAAGAAAGGCGAGTGAGTCTGAGAAGAAAAGTGAGTCTCGCTCTAGTTCTATTTATCACCCTCCATACCTCCCTATCTCTCTTATCACTTCCTCTTCTCTCTTTCCATCTATCTATCACTATCTCACTCTCCTTCTCTCCCTCTGTCTTTCTTTAGATCTTTGTTTTTCCAGAACTAGATATAAAGAGAGAGAAAGATGAGAAGAAAATAAGGCTCCCTTTCTTACTCCCCTCTCTAACTCTCTTTCTTCTTTCTTCCTCCCTATCTCTATCTTCCTCTCTCTCTCTCACCATCTTTCCTCTAACACTATCACACTCTTATTGAAGTGGGAGAAAGATAGAGATAAAAAAGAGAACTCTTTCTCTCTCTCTCTCTCACTCTCACTCTCCTCTCCCTCTTTCTCCACTTTTTTTCCTCTCCCACCATCTCTATAACTCTCTCACACATTCTCTCTCTTCATAACTTTCATTCTCTCCCTCTATAAGACTAACATCCTCTCTCTCTAAATCTACCATGCTAACTTTCCTACTCTCTTTCTCTTCTCTCTCTCTCACTTGCCTCCCTCCCTTCTCTCTCACATTCTCTTCTCTCTAACACTCTCACCATCCTTCCCTTCCTTCTCTCTATTATGCTATCTTTTTCTCTCTCTTATATTCTCTCTCAATTTCTCTCTCTTACTCTATTTCATTATATCTTTGTCCCTCCCTTTTGGTACCTCTTTGTCAAACTAAGAAAATAGAGAGAGTGATAAATAGAAAGTAAAAAGGAGAGAAATACATAAAGATAGTGTGTGGGAGAGATGGAGTTCATTATCTTTTTCTCTCTTCCAAACTATTAACCTCCATTTCAGCATCTCTATCATGCTCTCTTCTATCAATATT
>NW_018239407.1:64137-64708 GCF_001263595.1 Phalaenopsis equestris | reverse complement strand
ACTCTTTCCATCTCTCTCAAGCTCTTACTCCCTCTCACCCTATATTTTCTCACTCAAATATCTCTTGCTTTCTCCCACTCTAAAGAAAGTGAGTTTTCTCTCCATCTCTCTTTTCTCTCTCTTTCTCTTCGCCAACTTTTTTTTCTCTCTATCACTTTTTCTCTTATTTTTTCTTCCTCCTTGTATTACTCTTTCACTCATTCTACTATTCCCTTCCTTTCTCTCTATCTCACTAGTCTTTCTATCTTTCTTGAGAGGAAGGAGAGATAGGTAGGAGAATGAGGAGGGTTGTTGAGAAAAAGAGAGAGATAGCACAAGGGGGATTGGGAAAATGAGAGAGGGAGAGGGGGAGAGAAAAAGCTAGTGAGGGAGGTGCGAGAGAGAGCAAGAGAGGGGGGTTAAGAGAGAGCAAGAGAGAAAAAGAGAAAGTACAGGTTGATAACATAAGAGAGAAGGAGAGAGGGACTATCACTCACATGCTCTCTTTTGTCTCTCCCTCTCCCTCTCCCTCTTGTCCATCCCTCTCTCGGTCATGAAAGAGAGAGAGAGGAGGATTTAGGAGAAAAGAGAT
>NW_018239407.1:62687-63909 GCF_001263595.1 Phalaenopsis equestris | reverse complement strand
CTCTTGCTCTCACTCTCTCTTATAAAACTTCTTCTTTATCCTCTCTCACCCTCTCTTACTCTTTGCCTTTCTCTCTATTTCTCTGGCTCACTCATTATCTTTGAGAGAGGGAGAGGGAGGAAGAGAGTGAAGTTTTAGAGAGTTAGGCAGGTTTATGGTATGGTTGAGAGAGAGAATGAAGAAGAGTGGGAGGGGGAGCAAGAGGAAAGGATCGAGTGTGTGAGAGAGAGAGATAAAAAAATTGGAGGTGAGAGAGTGAAAGGAAGGCTTCGAAAGAGTGAGGGATGAAGAGATAGAGAAATAAGGAGGCAGAGAGAGTGAGATAGATTAAGAGAGAGAGAGAACATGAGGGAGATGGAGTAATGAGAGATATCAAGAAGTTAAAAAGAACAAGAAATAAATAGGAAAAAGATAAATTGAGAGAGAAAGAGAGAGGTAGAATGAAGGAAACATGACGAGGATAGAGTAAGAAGAGAGAAGGAGAGAGTAGAGAAATTATGTGAAGTGGCTCACTCTCTTTTTCTCATTTCTCATTATTAACTCTCTCATTAGGAAGAAGGCAGGGGAAGGGGAAAGAGAGAGAAATGAAGGGAGATTGAGAGGGACATAAAGAGAAAGTTGGAGAGAAAAATGAAATGAAACAATGAGAGAGTGTGTGTGAGAGAGATAATGAGATACACTGTGAAATAAATAGCAAGTGACCCTATCTCACTCACTATTAGTATTTTTTCTCTCAATTGCTCTCTATTTATTTATCCTCTATCTCTTTCAAACTCTTCTCATTTTTCCCTCTCTCCTCTCTCATTGTCCCCCTCTCATTTTCTTTCCCTCTTTCTCTCTAGATAGATCGATAGAGAGTGCTTGTGTGCGTGAAAGATAGAGAGGGTGAGAGAGGAAAGTGAGATTTTGAGAGTGAAGCAAAGAGTGAGAGAGAGAAAGCAAGAGATAGGTGGAGAGGAAATGATGAAAGAAGAGATGGAGGAGGGGCAAGAAGGTAGGGTGGAAGAGAGAAAAGTGCAGTAGATAGTGGGATAGAGAGACAGAGAGAGGGAGAAGGATAAAAAGATAAATAGAGATGAGGGAAGAGAAGGATAGAAATTTAGAGGGTGAGCGAGTGAAGAGCAATACAATGGAGAAATAATGATTATGAAAGGTGAGCAAGAGAGAAGAGAGAGAAAGAGACGTGAGACAAGAGGGAGTGAGAGGGAAGGAGTAGGAGGGA
>NW_018239407.1:59124-62660 GCF_001263595.1 Phalaenopsis equestris | reverse complement strand
GAGAGCGAGAGGAGGTGAGTGAGGCAGAGATAGAGAGAAGGAAATGGTGATGATAGGAAGAGAGAGAGAGAGAGAGCTAGTGAGACACTGTCCCACTTTACTTACCCTCCCTCCCTTTCTATTCCTCACTCCTACTCTCTTCCCCTCAGTTTATCTATCATCCTCTTGTCACTTACTATCACCCTCCCTCACTCCTCTTCTGCCTCTCTCTGCCCATTCCTATCCTTCTCTTTCTTTGCTCATTACCTATCTCTATTATGTGTGTGGATGAAAGAGTTTAGAGAGAGGAGGAAGGGGAGGAGAGAGTGAGGGACAGAGAGGGACATGAAGTGAGAGAGGGAGAAATAAAAGATTGTGTGTGTGTGATAAAGAGATTAAAATGGGTGAGATCGAGGTATAGGGATAAGAAGAGGGTGAGAGATAGAGACAAAGAGAAAGAGTGAAAGAGAGAAAGAGCAAGAGCGAGAAAGAGAGAGTGGGAGTTATGTAAAGAGAGTGGTTGATGGTACAAAAGAGAGTGAGAAAGATGAGAGAGAGAGAGCAAGAGGGAGTGAGAGAGAGTGGGAGAGAGAAAGATAGAGAGGTTTAACGAGAGAGCAAGAGAGAAAGAGAGAGATGAGTAAAAAAGAGAAAAAGAGAGGGAGAGGGAAAGGGAGAGATATATCAAGTGCGAGAGAGCACACAAGTGTGCAAGTGATGGAGGTAGTATGTGAGAGAGAGTGTGTGATGAAGAGAATGGAGAGAGGGAATGAAGGAGGGAGGGAATGAGAATAGAAAGAGATAGAGAGAATGTGAGGTAGAGGGATAGGGAGTTGGAGAGGGAGAGAGAAGTGAGGGAGGGGAGGAGATAAAGAAGGCCAAGGAGAGAGAGAAAAGAAAGAGTAGATAAAGTGGTTGTGATATAAAGAGATAGGAGAGTGAGAGTGAGAGCTGAGAGACAGGAAAAAAGAGATAGAGAGAATGAGAGAAGAAGAGAACATAAGAGAAAGAGAGAGAGTGAGGATGGAGGTAGAATAAGTGTAAGAGAGATATGGAGAAATATAGACAAGTAAGAAACATTGAGAGAGAGATTGAGACATAGAGTGAAAAGGGAGGGTGTGCAGGAGAGAGATAAAAGAGGAATTAGATGTGTGAAACACTGAGAAAAGATAAGAGATAAGGAAGAGAGGGAGAGGAGTTGGAGGGAATACGAGAGTTATTAAGATTTTGAGAGGAAGACTTTCATTCTCTCCCTCTTCTGTATTTCTCCCCCTCTCTCCCTCTTTATTTCTCTCATCCTCCCTGTCCCACTTTATCTCTCTCATTCTCTCTCTCATGTGCTCTAACTCTCTCTCACTCTAACACTTTCACACACACTCTCTTTCAATCTCTCTCTCTTCTTCTCCCACTTTCTCTCTCTAACACATTCTTCTCTCACTATCATTTTTTTCTCACTTTATCTGTCCTTCTCCCTTTTCTCTCTTATTTTCTGCCTTATCCACTCTCTATATCAGCATTTCTCTTTTATAATCTCTCTCACTTTCTCTCTTGTGCTCTCCTCTCTTTAGCTTTGCATCTCTCTCACTCTCTCTCCTTCCCTCACTCTTTCTTTCTATAGCTCTCTTCTACTTCACTTCTCTGCCTCATGCTCTCCCTCTCCACCCCTTCATCGCTCTCTATCCCTCTTTCCATCCCTCTCTCTCCTTTCTTTATCCCTTCTCCTCTTTCCCCTTCCCTCTCCTTTCCTCCTCTCTCTCCATCTCTCATTCCATCCATCTCTCTCTCCTTCTCATCCTCTCTTTATCTCAACCACCTTCCTTGTCTTCTATCTCACTCTCTCTAACTCTCTCCATTGTTCTCTCTCACTCTCCCCTCACTCTATATCTCTCTCTCTTCATTCACTCTCTATCTCTCTCTAGCTCTCTCTATTCTTCTTTTCTCTTATCTCTCTCTTACTCTCTCTCTCACTCTTACTCTCTCTCTCACTGTATCTCCCTCACACTCCTCTCTATCTCCCTATCTCTCTCTTTCTATCTCTCTTACTCTATCTTCCCCTCTCTACTTCACTCTTTGTATCCGTTTATTTATCTTCTATTCTTCTTACTATCCCCCACTCTCTCGTGCTCAATACCTATTTCCCTTTCTCACTTTATTTCTAACTATCTCTTTCTCTCTCTTAGTCCCTCTCTCGCTCTCTCTCACTCACTAACTTCTCTGACTCCTTTTAACCTCTCCTCACTCTTTTACTTGCTTCTCTCTCATCTTTATCTCTCTCTCAACCATCCTTTCTCACTTACAATCTCGTTCACTTTGTTCAGTCTCTCACTTATTTTCTCTTTTAGTCTCTGTTGCTCTCTCAATTATTCTCTCTTCTCTTTCTTTCTTAATTGTTTATGTTCTATCTGTCCTTCTCACTCCAGCTTCCCCCTTTTACCCCTCTTTCTCTCTCTCGCCTCTCTCATTGTCTCTCTTTCCCACTCTTTCTTTATCTATCTCTCATCCTCTTCTCCCCTCATTTCTCCTCCCTCCCTGTAACTGCCTCTCATTATCTATCTACCCATCCTTCACTCACTTTTACCCTCCCTTCAAAACTCTCACCCTCACCCTCTTTCTCTCTCTCTCTCTCTTTCTCTCTCACTCGTAGTGTCTCTATATCCTTTTCAATCTCCCCACTTCCTTTCTTACTTCTTTCTCTCTTTATCTCTAAGTTAAAGGGAGCAAAAGAAATTAATGGTCCAAGACAGGGGATAAAGAGGAAATGAGCAAGGGAAGGTGAGAAGCAGCAAGAGCATAAGAGAGAAGAGAGAGGAGATGATAGATAGGTTGATAGTTTGAGGAATAGAGAGGAGATGGCTGATAGTTTGATAGTTTGAGAAAGAGAGAGGGAGCTATCTGCCAATCCCTCACTCCACACACAGGCTATGTCTCACTGGATTGAGAGAATGAAGATAGGGAGAGAAAAAAAATTTAATAAGGTGGGGTTGTAGAACGTCACCAAGAAAGAGAAATTTTGAGACAGAGAGAATGAAGAGAGGTGGGCAAGCAAGAGAAGTAGAGAGAGTGGGAGATAGATAAAAGGAGAAAGACAGAGTGATAATGAGAAGAGTGAAAGAAAGAAAAGAGAGAGAATGAAAATAAAGAGCAGGAGAGAGGTGGAGAGTGAGGCAAGAGAGACAGTAAGAGAGAGAGGAATAGATAGTGAGGTAAAAAGAGTAAAACAGAGATTAAACAAGAAAGATAAAGTGAGAGTGAACAAGAGAGGGGGGAGTTAGAGAGCGAGAGAAAGAGAGGCCATGTACCTTCAACTCTCTCAAACTTATATTGAGTGTGAGAGAGAGTTGGGAAAGTGAAAGCAATAGAGGGAGAGAGAAAAGAGCAAGAAAGAGAGAGAAGAGAAATAGAGAGAAAGGGAGGGGAGAGGGAGGGTGGGAGAAAATGAACAAATGAGATAGAACATGAAGGAGAGAAAGTGAGAGAGTAATGGACCATTGTCTCCTATTCCCTCTCTTTCTTTATCTCTCTCTCATCCTCTTCTCCCCTCATTTCCCCTCCCTCTC
>NW_018239407.1:32803-58939 GCF_001263595.1 Phalaenopsis equestris | reverse complement strand
AAGTTAAAGGGAGCAAAAGAAAATAATGGACCAAGACAGGGGGAGAAAGAGGAAAAGAGTGAGGGAAGGTGGGCGAGGCAGCAAGAGCATATGAGAGAAGGGAGAGGAGATGGTGGATAGGTTGATAGTTTGAGAAAGAGAGAGGGAGCTATATTCAAACCACTCACTCCACACACAAGCTATGTCTAGTTGGATTGAGAGAACAAAGATAGGGAGAGAGAAAAAAGTTAATAAGGGAGGGTTGTAGAATGTGACCTAGAAAGAGACATGTTTAGATAGAGAGAGTGAAGAGAGGTGGGCAAGGAAGAGCAACTGAGAGAGTGGGAGCTAGATAAAGGGAGAAAGAGAGAGTGATAAAGAGAACAGTGACAGATAGAGAAGAGAGATGATGAGAATAAAGAGCGGGAGAGAGGTCGAGAGTGAGGTAAGAGAGAAAGTAATAGAGAGGGGATAAATATAGAGGTAAAGAGAGCAATAGAGAGAATGAACAAGAAAGAAAAAGTGGGAGTGAATAAGAGAGGGGGGAGGTAGAGAGGGAGAGAAAGAGAGGCCATATACCTTCAACTCTCTCAACTCTCTCACATCTTCAACTCTCTCACATTTCTATTGAGAGTGAGAGAGAGAGTTGGGAAAGTGAGAGCAATAGAGGGAGGGAGAAAAGTGCAAGAATGTGAAAGAGAGAAGAGAAAGAGAGAGAGGGAGGGGAGCGGGAAGGTAAGAGAAAATGAACAAATGAGATAAAAAATGAAGGAGATAAAGTGAGAGAAACAAATATAAAAACAGCAAGAGGAAGAGCAATAGTGAGGGATTGGGAGAAAAAATGATAAAGAAAGAGAGAGAATGAGAAATAAAGTAAAAGGGGGAGGGACAGAAAGCTATAAGGAGAGATATTGTGAGAGGAAAGAGAGCTAGAGAGAGTTGCGAAAGAGAGAGTGAAGAAGAGAGTGAGAGGGTGTGAGAGAAAGCAAGAGAGGGATAAGGAAAAAGATAAAGAGATAGAGCGGAGAACCAAGAAATATAATGGGAGCAATTGAGGGAGATTGAGATAAAGGGTGAGTAAGAGACAAAAAAAGAGTGGGGAAGGGAGCTTGAGAGAGAGTGAGTAGAGAGGGAGGGAGAGGGAGAGAGAGTGAGAGCAAGAAAGAAAAGCAAAAGAAGAGATAGTGTGAGTAGAATGAGAGAGTGAGGGAGGTTCTTTCTGTCACTCTCTAAAGAATTCTATCTTGCAATCCCTTACTCCCTCTCTCTTATCTTTCTCACACTCTCCCTCTCCCTATCACTCTTTCTCCCCCTCATGCTCTTTCAATTCCTTTCTCTATCACACACACACACACAATCTCTCTACCCTCTTTTGCCTCTTGCTCTCTCTATCTCTTTCTCAGTCTGTCTCTCAAAAACTTGTTTTTTTCTCTCAACCAACCTCTCTTTTGGTCTCTTACTGTCTCTCACTCGTTCAAACTCTCTCACTCTCTCTCGCCATCTAATTCTTGCTCAACCTTTCTAGCTCTCTCACACTCTCTCTCCTTCTCCCATCTCTTCTCCCTCCCTTCCCTCTCTGATTGTCTCTTTTTCTCTCTTTTTTACTCTCTCTCTTCTCTACCCTCCACTCTCTTTTACCCTCCCTCCCTTTCTCCCTCTCCTTATTCTGTAATCTTCACTTTTTGGGCTATCTTTTATCTCTCTCTCACTCTGTCTCACTGCCTACCTCTATTATCTGTGATGTAGAAATGGGGAAAAATAGATAGATAGAGAGAGAGAGATAAAGTACAGTGAAGAGAGGGAGGGGAAAAAGGTAGAAAGAGAGTGGAAGAGAGCGAGGTTGTTAGTATGAGAGAGATGGAGAGTGAGAGAAAGGAATAGAGAAAGATAAAGAGTGAAATAGTGAGAGATAGAAAAAGAGAGAGCGGTTGATAGAGAGAAAGAGAGCAAAAAGAATGTATGTAGAGGAGACAGTAACCAAAGGGAGAGAGGAATATTTCTGTCTAACCCTTTCTCCCTCCCTCCCTCCCTCCCTCTATCCCTTTAACATTTATTTACCACAATATCTCTTGCTTTCTCTCTATGCCTCCAATGTCTCTCATCATTGCCTCTCTCTCTCTCCTCTCCCTCTCTTTCTCTCTCTTTCTCTTTGCTTCGCTCTCAAAATCTCTCAATTTCCTCTCTCACTCTCTCCCTCACACACACACGCACTCTCTATCTATCTCTCCAGAGAGAAAGAGGGAAAGACTGTGAGAGAGCGACAACCAGAGAGTAGGGAGGAAGAGAGACAAGAGTGAGAGTGAGATAGGGAATAAATAAATAGAAAGTGATTGAGATAGGCTCACTCGCTCTTTACTTCACTCTCTCTTATTAAGATAGGCAGAAAGTGATTGAGATAGGCAGAGAGTAAGAGAGGGTGAGAGAACAAAGAGGCGGTTGTATAAGAGAAAATTAGAGCGAGAGAGTAATATCTCGTGCTTGTCTCTCTCTTTTATTATGTTCCTCCTTCACACCCCCTCTCACCTCTCTCTTGCACTCTCTGCCTTAGTCTCGTTCCCTCCCTTTCCATCTTCTCTCTTTCTCTTTCTCTTTCTCTTCTCCTCATTCTCCCTTTTTCTCTTCTACTCACTCTCCAACAATCCCTCCTCTCCTTGACTTTCTCTCTCATCATCACTTCAAATTTCCTTTCCCTCTATCCCTTTTCTCTTAAATCCTCCTCTCTCACTTTTTCATGATATGAGCGAGGGATGGAGAAGAGGGGAGAGAGAGAGAGGAGAGAGAAAGAGAGAGACAAATATAGCATGTGAGTGTTACTTCCTCTCTATCTCTCTCCCTCTCTCTCTATTGTGCTATTAACATGTACTCTCTCTTTTTCTATCTTGTTCTCTCTTACCCCTCCCTCTTGTTCTCTCTCTCACCCCTCCCTCTCTATCTCCTTCTCGCCCCCTCTCCATCTCTCTCTTACTCAATACCCCTTGTGCTATCTCTCTCTTATTTTCTGAACCACCCTCCTCATTCTCTTACCCTATTTATCATTCCTCTCAAGAGAGATAGAAAGAGTAGTGAGATAGAGAGAAATAGAGAGAAGAGTAGAAAAAGAGTAATAGAGGGAGGAAGAGAAAATAAGAGACGTAAATATAGAGAAAAAAGAGAAAGTTAGAGAAGAGTGAGAAAATGGAGAGATAGAGAGAGATCTCACTTTCTCTAGTGTGCGAGAGAGCAAGAGAGATTTGAGTGAACAAAAAGAGGCTGAGAGGGAGTGAGATAGAGAGAGAGTTTGAAGGTATGAGAGAGGTTAGCGGTATAAGAGAAAGCTACAAACTTGGTGAAGGAGGGACAGTTAGGGTGAGGTGGGGAAGAGAGAGGATAGGTAAGAGCTAGAGAGAGATGGAAGGAATGAGAGAAGAGAGCAAGAGAAGGAGAAAGGAAGTGAGAGAGAGTTAGATAGGGATTTGTAGAGAAGTGAAAACTAAGAGAGGTAGAGAGACTAGGAGTGAAAAATAGAGTAGGAAAGAGAGTTACAGATTGAGTAAAAGAGAGAAATGAAAAGTGAGAGTGAAATGCAGAGAGAAACTCTCTCTATCAGCATATCTCCCTTGTAATCTCTCACTCATTTTTTCTCTATCACTCTTTCTCTCTCACTTTATCTCTTGAGCTCTCACCCTACTCCCTCCCTCTCTTTTCTTTCAAACTATCAACAAGTCTCTTTACACATCTTAAACTCTCTCTTTCACTCTCTGCCTTTATCCCTTTATCCCATTCTCTCTATTTCTCCCTCCCTCTCACTTCCTCCCTCCCTTTCTCTCTCTTTATATCTCATTATATTATTTCTCTGCAAAGAGATTGAGCGCGAGAGAGAGAAAGATAGAAGAGGAGGAAGAGGGAAGAAACACGTGAGTTAAAGGGATGGCAAGATAGATAGAGAATAAGAAAGCATAGACAAAGAGGGGGAGCCTCAAGAGTAAGCGAGGGAGATCACGAGAAAAAGTGTGTAAGTATAGAGCGTAAGAGAGGGAGGAGGGAGGGTTAGAGGAAGAAAGAGGGGAAACAAGAATGTGAGAGAGCTATAAAGTGGAGAAAGAGATGGAGAGTCTCTCTTTCTCAATCCTTCCATTCTTTCGTCAACTCTCTCTTATTCTCTATCGCTCTTTATCTCTCTTGTTCACCTCTCTCACACTCTCTACCTCTCGTCCTCCCTCTCTCTTGCTCTCACTCTTGATAGAGAAGGAGAGATTGCTCTCTTTGCTTGCTCTCTCTCTCTCTCTCCCTTTCTATATTTTTTTTATTATCTTTTTCTCACCCACTCTCTAGCTTCCTCTCTTTTATCATGATCCTCTCTCTTCTCTTCTCTTCTCTTTCTCTCTATCTCTCCACCCACTCTTCTCACTCTCGTCATCACTCTCTCTCACTCACGTCACTCCTCTCCCTCTCTCTCTCTTCTCTCTTCTATCTCTCCCCTCTTCCTAACTCATGCTATATTTTTTTCATTTTCTCCCTCACTCTATCACCTTACACTTCTCTTTTAGCTCATTCCCATTTACTCTCTCACCCTGACTCACTCTCCCTCTCTTCATCATTCTCTCTCCTTCTCTCGCTTCATCTCTCTATCTCTCTTGCACTTTCTCTCTTGCGCTTTCTCTCCTTGCTTCATCATTGACTTTTTTAAACTCTCTTTTTCACTTTTCTCTCTCCATTCTTACTCTCTCTCATCCTTCAAATCTCCCCAACTCTCATCCTATCTTTCTTACGCCTTCTATCTTCTCCCTCTTATTATGCATCTCTCACTATCTCTTCTCTCCTCTTCTCTCTCTTAATCTACTATTTATCTTGTTTTTGCTTTCCCACTCCTGCTCTCCCACATGCTCTCCCTTCATCTCTCACTCTCTCTTCTTTCACTTTCTCTCTCCCACTCCCTCATTTGTTTAATCTTTTACCCACTTTCTTCCCCCATATCTTTCACACTCTCAGTAGATATTCTGCTTTTCTCACTCTCTTACTCTTGCTCTCTCCCTCCTCTCTCACAATATTCTTCACAACCACCTCCCTTACCTTCCTCACTCACTTCCCCTCTCTCTCTCGCTCTCCCTCCCTCCCACCCACCCTTTTTCTCATAGACAAACACACACACTCTCCCTCTCTCTTTTTCCTCTCACTCTCTCCCTCTCTTAATGACTCTTTCTGTGTCTCACCCCTCCATATCTCTCTCCCTTTCCATATCTCACTCTATCCCTCTCTCTGTTCTCTCTCTCTCTCACTTTGTATCTACTCATTATAACTCTCTCACACTATCTCTCATTATCTCTCACTCCTCTCACTCTCTTTCATCATTACTATTGCCTTCTTCTCTTTTGTTCTCACTCTCCCATTCCACCAAAAGAGAGAGAAGAGAGTGGGAGAATGATAGTGATGAGGAATAGTGATGAGGAAAAGGGAGAGGATGAAGAGAAAAAAAGAGAGAAAGGGAGGGAAGGAGGGGAAAGAGAGTAAGAGAATGAGAGAGAGGGAGAGAAGAACAAGAGAAAGAAAGAGAGCTCTATCTCCTTACCTAATTTTGTTTCTTTATTTCTCCTTCACTTTTTCTTGTTTCTCTATTGAGAGGGAAGGAGGGAGAGAGATATAGAGAGTGATAGTGAAAGAGAAAGTGGGAGGGACTAGAGGAGTGATAAAGAGATAGGGTGATGGTGTAAAGAAAAGAAAAGGAAAGAGAGAGAGAAAGATGGAAGAAGAATGGAAAGAGAGAGGGTGAGAGATGAGCGAGAGAGAGAGGGAGAGAGTTGACAGAGAGAGTAAGCGTGAAGACAATGAGAGATGGTGTGAGAGAGTTAATGAGATATAGAGAAAGAAGGATAGAGAGATATTGAGTGAGACAAGATAGAGAGATACTGAGTGAGAGACAAGAGATATATATAGTGATAGAGAGATGGAGAGATAGAGAGAAAAAAGAGCATGTGAGATTGAGGGAGTGGCAAAGAGGTATATGATGAGATAGTAGTGTGAGAGAGATAAAGATGAGCTAGCAAGGGAGAGGAGTGTGAGAGAGATAAAGATGAGCTAGCAAGGGAGAGGAGTGTGAGAGAGATAAAGATGAGCTAGCAAGGGAGAGAAGAAATGTGAAGGAAGAAGAGAGGTGAGAGAGAGAATTAAAGAGACTGAGGAAGTGAGAGGGAGGAATTCAGAGAAAAGAGAGAGATAGCGACACAAAGTGAGAGAGCAAAAAAAGAGGAAGAGTGCAAAGAGAAATAAAGAGAGTGTGAGAGGGAGAAACTAAGAGGTGAGTGGGAGAGAGGGAAAGAGAGAGAGAAACTAAGAGGTGAGCGGGCGAGAGACATTGAGAGAGAGGGATAGAGCAACAAACTATGTGGGAGGGGAGAGAGATATCAACATTGAGATAAAGGGAGAGAGTTAATGAGAGAGGGTGAAAGAGTGAGTGAGGGAGGAGGAGGGATGGTGGGATAAAGATGGAGAGGGATAGAGTTAGAGGGAATGAGAGATAAAGAGATATCATGTGACAGAGTGAGAGAAGTTGATAGTAAAAGAAAGAGAGAGGAAAGAGAGAGGAAGGGAAATGGGTGGAGGGATGGAGAGAGAGAGAGAGCATGATTGAGGGAGAGGAATGCCAGAGAGAGGATAGAGAAAGAAGAGATTGAGGAAGAGACAATGAGAGATATCAAAGCAATAAGAGGAGATATAGAAGGAGATACATAAAGATTAAGCAAGAGAAAGTGTAAGAGATAGAGAGAAAAATAGAAGGGGAGATAGAGAGAGAAAGGAGAGATCAAGAGTGAAAGAGTGAGAGGGATAGAGTGATATCAAAAGAGTGTAAGCAAAATAAGAGGAAGTTTGTGAGTGATGAGCGTGAGAGAGATAACAAGTACGAGAGAGGGAATAAAGAGAGGGACAGTGAGAGATGACAAGTAAGAAGTGATAGAGATAGATGTAAATAGGGGGATTCAAAGCGAAAGATAGACAAAGGAAGAGATAGAATGAAAGAGGTGACTGAGATAGAGAGATGAAAAGTGAGAGGGAGAGAGATTGAAATGAACATGAAGAAAAGAGAGAGATATCGAGAAAGAGAGGGAGGGAGGGTAAAGAGTGAAGAGAGAGAGATATGTTAATAGTTTGAGAGGAAGAGAGAGAGAGAGATAGTGGGAAGAGAGTGTGAGAGAGTGAGAGAGAAGAAGAGAAAAATAACAGAGTGACAAGTGAGTAAGAAAAGAGGGAGAGAGTTGGAATATAAGAGTGAGAGAATGTGGGAGATTGGTCGCCCTATTCTCTCTCAAACCCTCTCTTACTTTTCCTTGCACTTCCTTTCTTGATACCTCTCCTCTCACTCTGACTCTCCCTTGCAAGTGTTAGAGGGAGGGAGGATAAGTGAGAGAAAGAGAGAATGGGAGAGAGGGAGAGAGAAAGATAATTAGAGGGGGAGAGGGAGAGGGACGGAGAAAAAGAGAGAGTGAGGGAGAGAGTGTGTGAGATAGATTAAGAGTTGTAGATGAGAGGTGGAGTTAGATGGAGGGTGAAAGATAAAGATATAAGAGGGAGAGTACTGAGAGATTAGACAGAGGAAGTGTGTGATAGAAGGAAGGTGGTAGTGAGAAAAGAGAGAATAGAGATATATCTTTGTCTCTCTTATTCTCTCTCTATCATCTCCTCACATTTTATCTCCTTTACTTATTCTTTCTCACTCTCTCTAGCTTTACATCTCTTGTTGTCTCTCCCTCCATGATTCCCTCACCCACCCTCTCTCTCTCTCTAACTCTTTCTTTTATTCCATCTCTCCCCATTTAACTCTTTCTTGCTTTCTCTCTCTCACACCCCCTCTCTCTATTTCTCTTACTCTACCTCCCTTTCACTCTCTCCTTTCCCCTTTCTCTCACTGTCGCTCTCTCTCTCTTCTCCCATCAAGTCTCTCTTCCTCTCTCTATCTCTCTCCTTCTCCCTCTCCCTCTCCCTTTCCCTCTCCTCTCTCCTCCCTCTCCCTCTTCTGTCCTCCCTCTCTCTCTCTTGCTCGCTTTCCACACTCCCTACCCTCTGTAACTCTCTTACTCTCTCACACTTACTCTCTTCTCCCACTCTATAACTATCCTTCTCTTCTTCCCCTCATCTCATTCTAATTCTCCATCACTCTCCCTCTTCTCTCACTCTCTAGCTTACCCTCTCCCTACTCTTTCAAATTGTTCTCTTTTTACCCCACCCTCCCTATACCCCATCCTCTCTCGCTCTTCTCTTTCATTTCCTCCTTCACTCAGCTTCTCTTCTCTTTCTCCCCTCACTCACTTTCTCACTTTACCTCCACCCCACTCTCTCCCTCTCTCTCTAGCTTTCCCTCTCCCTCCCTCCCTCTCTTACTCTCTCCCCTCTATCTTTCTCTCCATCCCTCTCCCTCTCTCCCCTCTCTCCAACTTGCTTTCTCTCTCTTACTCTAACTCTTTTTCTTTCTCCCATCCTTATCCATTCTTATGCCTCTCTCTCTCTCCATTATTCCCCCTCTCACCCTCTCTCTCATCTTCTCTCCTCTTTCATCTCTAACTCTCCATCTCTCTACCTTTCTCTCTCTAGCTCTCTCTCTCTCAGTTTCTCTTTATTTCATTATATCTCTCTAACTATTTCTCTCTTTCTCACTCGCTGACTCACCTCCCCCTTCTTTCTCAATGTCTCTCTATAAATCTCTCTCTATTCTCTCTTGTTCTCTCTCCTTCTGATCATTCTTTGTTAAAGAAAGAGCTAGATAATAGAGATATATAGAGAGAGAGATAGTGACAAGGGTGAGAGGGATAGAGAGAGCTGGAGCATGATCTGAAGGAAGAGAGAGAGCAGTGAGAGAGAGAATGGGAGGGAGAGAGTGAGAGAGATGGAGAGCTAAGGAGACGAGACAAAGAATTTGAGTAAGGGAAAGAAAGAGTGAGAGTGAGAGATAAAGAGTTAAAAGAAAAGGGGGGATATAAAGAAAGAGATATAAAGAGATAATTTGTGGGAGGGAGGGAGAGAAGGGAATTGAGTGAGAGAAAGTGAGAAAAAAAGAAAGAGAGGTAGAGACATAGAAGAGAGTGTGGGAGAGAAATAAAGAGAGAGATATAGAGAGACAAAGTGAAAGCTCTCTCTATCTCTCTACCACTCTTCTTCTATTTTCTCTCTCAAGCTCTCTCTATCCCTCTCAAGCTTCATTTCAATCTCTCACCCTTATTTTCTTTCTATCTTTATCTACTCTCTCATGCTCCCGTCTTCTCTCTTTTTTTATCTCTCCCTCTCTTTATCACTCTTCCCTTATTTTTTCTCACTCACTCTGGTGCTCTCTCCTTCTTTATCTCATTCAATCTTTCTCTTTTATTCTTTCTCTTTCACTCTCAATCATGCTTCTCTCCCTCTTTCTCCTAGGCAGAGGTTAGAAAAAGATATGGGGGAGAGAGAAGGAAAGAGAGAATGAGATAGAAAGAGTAAGCATAAGGAAAGAGAGAGAGTGTGAGGCTATATAAAGAGGGAGAGATGAGCAATATCTTTTTCTCTATCCAACCTCTTGCTTTCTCCTTCTCTCGCCTTACCCCTCCCCATCCTATCGCTCTTTCACCACTCTCTCTCGCTCTCTCTAAAAAATTTTCTCTCCAATCCTTTCAATGTTCTCCCATCCTATAGTGATGGAGCAAGAGTGAGAGACGTAGAGAGAGTGAGAGCTAGGCAGAGAGCATAAGTGAGAATATGAGAGTGAAAGAGACTGAGAGAGTGAAGGAAAAGAAAGATGAAGAATCTTTTGTTTTGTTGGGTGAAGAGAAGAGAGATTGAAGAGAAATATGAAGAGAGTGAGAGAGAGAAAAGGAGAGTAAGTTAGAGGACAAAATAAAGCTCCCTCCCTCTCTCACTCTCATTCTCTCTCTCTCTGAGAATCTCTTGTTATCTCTCATTCTCTATTGCACTCTAGCTCTCTCTCTCTTAATCGCACTTTCTTGTAGTTTCTTTCCACTCTATCTCTCTTCCATTCTCACCCTAACTCTCTCTCTTCCTCACTCAACTCTCTCCCTCTCACTCTTTTTTCACCCTTATTAACTCTTCTTTCTCTTTTACTCTCTCACATTTCTCTCTATCATTTTCTTTTCTCTTTTTCTCTCTTCTCCCCCTCCCCCACTTCCTTTTTGTTGTTGCTTAATATCTCCATTCTCCCAATTTACCTATATCCCACTCCCTACTCTCCTCCTCATCTCTCTTTCTCTCTCATCTATCTTTTACTTTTCTCTTTCACTCCTCTCTCCTGCTCTATCTATCTCACTACCTCCCATTCTTTATTTTTATCCCTCCTCATCTCTATTACTTTATCCTTCTCTCTCGTTCTCGCTTCTCTCGCTCCATCTTCTTTCTCTGTCACCCACTTTTCTACCCATCTCCTATCACTCTTTTTCTATTTTTGACATTATCCTACCCACACTCTATATCAGCATTTCTCCCTTACAATCTCTCTCTCTTTCTCTCACACTTTCTCTCTCGTGCCTTCCATCTTTCCCCTCTCTCTAGCTTTGCATCTCTCTCTCTCTCCCTCCCTCCTCCCTCAGTCATTCTTTCTATATCTCTCTTCTACTTCACTTCTCTGCCTCACGCTGTCCCTCTCCACCCCATCATCGCTCTCTCTCCCTTTTTCCATCCCTCTCTCTCCTTCTCTTTATCCCTCCTTTTCTCTCCCCTTCCCTCTCCCTTCCTCCTCTCTCTCCATCTCTCATTCTATCCATCTCTCTCTCCTTCTCATCCTCTCTCTATCTCAACCACCTTCCTTTTCTCTATGTCACTCTCTCCATCTCTCTCCATCTCTCTCCATTTTTCTCTCACTCTCCCCTCACTCTCTATCTCTCTCTCTCACTTCCTGCACTCTCTACCTCTCTCTAGCTCTCTATATTCTTCTTTTCTCTTATCTCTCTCTCACTCTCTCTCTCTCACTATATTTCCCTCACACTCCTCTCTGTCTCCCTATCTCTCTCTTCCTACCTCTCTTACTCTATCATTCCCTCTCTACTTCACTCTCTGTGTCTCCCTTTATTTATCTTCTGTTCCTCTTACTTTCCTCTTGCTCAATACCTATTTCCCTTCCTCACTTTATTTCTAACCCTCTCTTTCTCTCTCTTTGTCCCTCACTCGCTCTCTAACTCACTAACTTCTCTGACTCCATTTAACCTCTCCTCACTCTTTTACTCGCTTCTCTCTCATCTTTATCTCTCTCTCAACCATCCTTTCTCACTTATAGTCTCACTCACTTTGTTTAGTCTCTCACTTATTTTCTCTTTTAGTCTCTCTTGATCTCTCAATCGTTCTCTCTTCTCTTTCTTTCTTAATCTTTTATGTTCTATCGGTCCTCCATCTTGCTCTATCTTCTATCTCCCTCTCTCTCTCAAGTTTATCTCTCTCTACCCTACCCTGTCTAACACTTTCCCTCTCTCACCTCTCATTATTTATCTTTCCCTCTAGTTGTTTATCTCTCTCATTCTCTTCTCCCCTCATTTCCCCTCCCTCCCTATAACTCCCTCCCATTATCTATCTCCCCATCCTTCACTCACTTTTCCTTAACCCACTTTAACTCTCTCATTCTCTCTCTCATGTGCTCTAACTCTCTCTCACTAACACTTTCACACTCTCTCTCTTTCAATCTCTCTCTTCTTCTCCCACTTTCTCTTTCTAACACATTCTTCTCTCACTATCATTTTTTCTCACTTTATCTGTCCTTCTCCCTTATCTCTCATGTTCTCTGCCTTACCCACTCTCTATATCAGCATTTCTCCCTTATAATCTCTCTCACTTTCTCTCTTGTGCTCTCCTCTCTCTAGCTTTGTATCTCTCTCACTCTCTCTCCCGCCCTCACTCTTTCTTTCTATAACTCTCTTATACTTCACTTCTCTACCTCATGCTCTCCCTCTCCACCCCTTCATCGCTCTCTATCCCTCTTTCCATCCCTCTCTCTCCTTCTCTTTATCCCTCCTCCTCTCTCCCTTCCCTCTCCCTTCCTCCTCTCTCTGAATCTCTCATTCCATCCATCTCTCTCTCCTTCTCATCCTCTCTCTATCTCAACCACCTTCCTTGTCTTCTATCTCACTGTCTCTAACTCTCCCCATTGCTCTCTCTCACTCTCCCCTCACTCTCTATCTCTCTCTCTCTTCCTTCACTCTCTACCTCTCACTAGCTTTCTCAATTCTTCTTTCTCCTATCTCTCTCTCACTCTCTTTCTCTCACTGTATCTCCCTCACACTCCTCTCTATCTCCCTATCTCTCTCTTTTTATCTCTCTTACTCTATCTTTCCCTCTCTACTTCACTCTCTGTCTCCCTTTATTTATCTTCTATTCCTCTTACTATCCTCCACTCTCTCTTGCTTGATACCTATTTCCCTTTCTCACTTTATTTCTAACTCTCTTTCTCTCTCTTAGTCCCTCACTCGCTCTCTCTCACTCACTAACTTCTCTGACTCAATTTAACATCTCCGCACTCTTTTACTCATTTCTCTCTCAACTTTATCTCTCTCTCAACCATCCTTTCTCAGTTTCACTCAATTTTTTAGTCTCTCACTTATTTTCTCTTTCAGTCTCTTTTGCTCTCTCAATTATTCTCTCTTTTGTTTCTTTCTTAATCTTTTATGTTTTATCTATTGATATGTCCTTCTCCATCTTGGTCTATCTCTCCCTCTCTCTCTCAAATTTATCTCTCTACCCTACCCTCTCTAACACTCTATCCCTCTCTCACCTCTCATTGTCTCTCTTTCCCCCTCTTTCTTTATCACTCTCTCATTCTCTTCTCCCCTCCTTTCCCCTCCCTCTCTGTAACTCCCTCTCGTTATCTATCTGCCCACCCTTCACTCACTTTTAGCCTCCCTTCGAAACTCTCACCCTCACCCTCTTTCTCTCTCTCACTCTCTCTCTCTCACTCGCAGTGTCTTTATATCCTTTTATACCTCCCCACTTCCTTTCATACTTATTTCTAGCTTTATCTCTAAGTTAACCCACTTTTTTTCTCACTTCTTTCTCTCTCTTTATCTCTAAGTCAAGATAGAGGGAGAAAGTGGAAATGAGTGAGGGAAGGTGGGAGAGGCAGCAAGCGCATAAGAGAGAGGAGGGAGCGGAGATGGTGAATAGGTTGATAGTTTTATAAAGAGAGAGGGAGCTATCTTCCAAACCCTCACTCCACACACACGCTATGTCTCGCTGGATTGAGAGCATGAAGATAGGGAGAAAGAAAAAAATTTATAAGGTAGGGTTGTAGAATGTGACCAAAAAAGAGACATGTTGAGATCGATTATCAAGAGAGGTGGGCAAGAAAGAGCAACAGAGAGAGTGGGAGATAGATAAAAGGAGAAAGAGAGAGTGATAAAGAGAAGAGTGAAAGAAAGAAAAGAGAGAGAGTGAAAATAAAGAGCAGGAGAGAGGTGGAGAGTGAGGTAAGAGAAACAGTAAAAGAGAAAAAAATAGAGAGTGAGGTAAAGAGAGTAAAAGAGAGATTAAACAAGAAAGTGAAAGTTAGAGTAAACAAGAGAGGGGGAGTTAGAGAGGGAGAGAAACAGAGGCCATATACCTTCCACTCTCTCACACTTATATTGAGAGTGAGAGAAAGTTGGGAAAGTTAGAGCAATAGAAGGAGATATAAAATAGCAAGAAAGAGAAAGAGAGAAGAGAAATAGAGAGAAAGGGAGAGGAGTGAGAGGGTGGGAGAAAATGAACAAATGAGATAGAACATGAAGGAGAGAAAGTTAGAGAGTAATGGACCATTGTCTCCATTTCTCTCTCTTTCTTTATCTCTCTCTCATCCTCTTCTCCCCTCTTTTCCCCTCCCTCCCTAACTTCCTCTAATTATTTACCTGTAACTCGCTCTCATTATTTATCTCCCCATCCTTCACTCACTTTTAGCATCCCTTCAAAACTCTCAACCTCACCTACTTTCTCTCTCTCTCACTCTCAGTGTCTCTCTATCCTTTTCGACCTCCCTAATTTTTTTCTTAATTCTTTCTCTCTCTTTATCTCTAAGTTAAAGGGAGCAAAAGAAAATAATGGACCAAGACAGGTGGAGAAGGAGGAAATGAGTGAGGGAAGGTGGGACAGGTAGCAAGATCATAAGAGAGAGAAGGGAGAGGAGACGGCGGATAGGTTGATAGTTTGAGATAGAGAGAGGGAGCTATGTTTCAATCCCTCACTCCACACACACACTACATCTCGCTGGATTGAGAGCATGAAGATAGGGAGAGAGAAATGTTAATAAGGTAGGGTTTTAGAATGTGAGAGAGTAATGGACCATTGTCTCTCTTTCCTCATTGTCTCTCTCTCTTTGTTTATTTCTCTCTCACCTTCCTCCCTGTAACTCGCTCTCATTATTTATCTCCCCATCCTTCACTCACTTTTAGCATCCCTTCAAAACTCTCAACCTCACCTACTTTCTCTCTCTCTCACTCTCAGTGTCTCTCTATCCTTTTCGACCTCCCCACTTTTTTCTTACTTCTTTCTCTCTCTTTATCTATAAGTTAAAGGGAGCAAAAGAAAATAATGGACCAAGACAGGGGGAGAAAGAGGAAATGAGTGAGGGAAAGTGGGCGAGGCAGCAAGAGCATATGAGAGAGAAGGGAGAGGAGATGGTGGATAGGTTGAAAGTTTGAGAAAGAGAGAGAGAGCTATCTTCAAATCACTCATTCCACAAACAAGCTATGGAAAAGTGAGAGTGAACAAGAGAGGGGGAGTTAGAGAGAGAGGGAAATTGAGGCCATATACAGAGAAAGAGAGGCCATATACCTTCAACTCTCACACTTCTATTGAGAGTGAGAAAGAGTTGGGAAAGTGAGAGCAATAGAGAGAGAAAAGTAAGTGCAATAAAGAGAAAGAGAGAAGAGAAAGAGAGAGAAAGGGAGGGGAGAGGGAAGGTAAGAGTAAATGAACAAATGAGATAGAACATGAAGGAGAGAAAGGGAGGAGAGAGAGAAGGTAAGAGTAAATGAACAAATGAGATAGAACATGAAGGAGAGAGAAATAAATATAAAAACACTAAGAGGAAGAGCAATAGTGAGGGATTGGGAGAAAAAGATAAAGAAAGAGAGAGAATGAGAAATAATGTAAAAGGGGGGAGGGACAGAAAGCAAGAAAGAGAGATATTGTGAGAGAAAAGAGAGCTAGAGAGCGATGCAAAATAGAGAGTGAAGAAGAGTGAGAGAGTGTGAGAGGGGAAAAAGATGAAGAGATAGAGCGGAGAACCAAGAAAAAGAGTGGGAGCGCGTAAAGGATAGCCATCCCTTGTCGCGAATAGCCGCATAGGTAGACTTAACTGTCGGTGACTCAGTCAAGAGTTTTTTGTATGCCTTCATGGGAAACCACCAAATCAAAATGCATTTTGTGAATGCTAGAGATAGTGTGAGAAGAATGAGAGAGAGTAGAGAAAGGTTCCTCTCTAAAGATTTCTATCATTTCTATCTTTCAATGCCTTACTCCCTCTCTCTTATCTCTCTCACACTCTCCCTCTCTCTATCACTCTTTCTCTCCCTCACGCTCTTTATTTTGCTTTATCTATCTCACACACACACACACACACAATCTCTCTACCCTCTTTTGCCTCTTTCTCTCTCTCTCTCTCTGTCAGTCTGTCCCTAAAAAACTTGCTATTTTCTCTCTCAACCAACCTCTCTTTTGGTCTTTTACTGTCTGTCACTCGTTCAAACTCTCCCACTCTCTCTCACCATCAGATTCATGCTCTACCTTTCTAGCTCTCTCGCACTCTCTCTCCTTCCCCCATCTCCTCTCCCTCCCTTCCCTCTCTCATTGTCTCCTTTTCTCTCTTTTTTACTCTCTCTCTTCCCTACCCTCCACTCTCTCTTACCCTCCTCCCTTTCTCCCTGTCCTTATTCTATAATCCTCACTTCTTTGGCTATCTTTTATCTCTCTCTCACTTTGTCTCACTTCCTACCTCTATTATCTGTGATGTAGAAATGGGGAAAAATAGATAGATAGAGAGAGATAAAGATACAGTGGAGAGAGAGGGAGGGGAAAAAGGTAGAAAGAGAGTGGAAGAGAGCGAGGTTGTTAGTATGAGAGAGATGGAGAGTGAGAGAAAGGAATAGAGAAAGATGAAGAGAGAAACAGTGAGAGATAGAAAAAGAGAGAGCGGTTGATAGAGAGAGAGAACAAAAAGAATGTTTGTATGTAGAGGAGAGAGCAACCAAAGGGAAAAAGGAATATTTTTGCCTAACCCTTTCTCCCTCCCTGCCTCTATCCCTTCATCATTTACTAACCACAATATCTATTGCTTTCTCTATATACCTTCAATGTCTCTCATCTTTCTCTCTCTCTCTCTCCTCTCCCTCTCTTTCTCTCTCTTTCACTTTGCTTCGCTCTCAAAATCTCTCAATTTCCTCTCTCACTCTCTCCCTCACACACACACACACTCTCTATCTATCTCTCCATAGAGAAAGAGGGAAAGACCGTGAGAGAGGGATAACCAGAGAGTATGGAGGAAGAGATAGCAAGAGTGTGAGAGAGAGAGGGAATAAATAAATATAAAGTGATTGAGATAGGCTCACTTGCTCTTTACTTCACTTTCTCTCATTCTCTCTCTCTCTCTCTCACTCTCTCTCATTGTTTCATTTCATTTTTCTCTCATCTTTCTCACTATGTTCCTCTCACTCTCTCTAATTCTCTCCCACTTTCCCCATCCATTGCTTTCTCCCTTTGCTCTATTTAGAAAGAGGGAGAGAGAGCTAAAGAGAGATAATGATAAAAAGAATGAGAGATACTTACACGCTCTCTCTTCTTACACTTTCTTCATCATGTTTCTCTCATTCCATCTTTCTCTTCTCTCTCAACCTCTATATATTTTACATATTTATTTCTTGTTTTTATTTCTCTTCTTTATATCACTCATCATTCTATCTCCCTTATGTTCTCTCTCACTCTTCCTTGTTCTCTCTCTTTATATCCTTATCTCTATCTCTCTTCATCTTAACCTTTATTCCTCCATCTATTTCTCTCTCTCTTTCCAAGCCTTCCTTTCACTCTCTCACCTCCATTTTCTTTATCTCTCTCTCACTCTCTCTCACGAGCTCTTTTCCTCTCTCTCCCCCTCCCACTTTTCTTTTATTCCCTCACTCATTATGTCTCATCAATACTATAAAGCTCTCAAACTCTCTCACCCTTCTCTCTCATCCTCCATCTCTCCCTTAAAGAGCACGAGTGAGAAAGAGAGAATTAGAGAGAATGAGAAGGGGATAGAGAGAAAGTCAGAGAGGAAGAGAGGGTGTGAGAGAACAAAGAGGAGGTTATAAAGAGGAGGTTATATAAGAGAATATAAGAGAAAATGAGAGCGAGAAAGTAATATCTTGTGCTTGTCTCTCTCTTTCATTCTCTTCCTCCTTCACACCCCCTCTCACCTCTCTCTTGCACTCTCTGCCTTAGTCTAGTTTCCTCCCTTTCCATCTTCTTTCTTTCTCTTTCTCTTCTCCTCACTCTCTCTTTTTCTCTTCTACTCCTTCTCCAACCATCCCTCCTCTCCTCAACTTTCTCTTGCATCATCACTTCAATTTCCCTTTCCCTCTATCCCTTTTCTCTTAAATCCTCCTCTCTCACTTTTTCATGATATGAGAGAGGGATGGAGAAGAGGGGAGAGAGAGAGAGACAAAGATAGCATGTGAGTGTTACTTCCTCTCTCTATCTTTCTCCCTCTCTCTCTCTCTTGCGCTATTAACCTGTACTCTCTCTTTTTCTATCTTGTTCTCTCTTACCCCTCCATCTTGTTCTCTCTCTCACCCCTCCCTCTCTATCTCCTTCTCACCCCCTCTCCCTCTCTCTCTCTTACTCAATCTCCCTCTCTATCTCCTTCTCACCCCATCTCCCTCTCTCTTTGTACTTTCTCTATTTCTCTATTGCTCTCTCTTACCTCCTCCCTCTTGTTCTCTCTCTTACCCCTCCCTCTCTATCCCCTTCTTGCCCCCTCTCCCTCTCTCTCTTACTCAATCCCCCTTGTGCTATCTCTCTCTTTTTCTGAACCACCTTCCTCATTCTCTTACCCTCTTTCTCAATCCTCCCAAGAGAGATAGAAAGAGTAGTGAGATAGAGAGAAAGAGAGAGAAGAGTAGAGCGTGAGAACGAGTAATAGAGGGAGGAAGAAAAAATAAGAGACAAAGAGATATAGAGAAAAAAGAAAAAGTTAGAGAAGAGAGTGAGAGAATGGAGAGACAAAGAGAGATCTCACTTTCTCTAGAGTAGTAGAGAGCAAGAGAGATTTGAGTGAACAAAAGAGAGTGAGAGGGAGTGAGATAGAAAGAGAGATTGATGGTATGGGAGAGGTTAATGGTACAAGAGAAAGCTACAAACTTGGTGTGGGAGGGACAATTAAGGTGATGGTGGGAAAGAGAGAGAGGATAGGTAAGAGCTAGAGAGAAATGGAAGGAATGAGAGAAGAGAGCAAGTGAAGGAGGGAGGAAGTGAGAGAGAGTTAGAAAGGGATATGGAGAGAAGTGAGAACTAAGAGAGGTGAAGAGACTAGGAGTGAAAAATAGAGTAGGAAAGAGAGTGACAGATTGAGTAAGAGAGAGAAATGAAAAATGAGAGTGAAATTTGGAGAAGCACACTCTCTCTATCAGCATATCTCCCATGTAATCTCTCTCACTCATTCTCTCTCTATCACTCTTTCTCTCTCACTTTATCTCTTGAGCTCTCACTCTGCTCCCTCCCTCTCTTTTCTTTCAAACTATCAACAAGTCTCTTTACTCATCTTAAACTCTCTCTTTCACTCTCTGCCTTTATCCCATTCTCTCTTTTTCTCACTCCCTCTCACTTCCTCCCTCCCTTCCTCTCTCTTTATATTTCATTATATTATTTCTCTCCAAAGAGATTGAGTGCGAGAGAGAGAGAAAGATAGAGGAGGAGAAAGAGGAAAGAGACACGTGAGTTAAAGGGATGGCGAGATAGATAGAGAATAAGATAATAGAGATAATGAGGGAGAGCCTCAAGAGTGAGAGAGGGAGATCACAAGAAAAAGAGTGTAAGTATAGAGCGTAAGAGAGGGAGGAGGGAGGGTTAGAGGTAGAATGAGGAAAAATAAGAATGTGAGAGATCCATTCTCTCTTCTGCTCTCTCTTATTCTCTATCGCTCTTTATCTCTCTTGTTCACCTCTCTCGCACTCTCTACCTCCCGTTGTCCCTCTCTCTTGCTCTCACTCTTGATTGAGAAGGAGAGATTGCTCTCTTTGCTTGCTCTCTCCCTCTCCCCCTTTCTATAGCTTTTTTGATTATCTTTTCTCTCCCACTCTCTAGCTTCCTCTCTCGTATCATGCTCCTCTCTTCTCTTCTCTTCTTTCTCTCTATCTCTTTACCCTCTCTTCTCACTCTCGTCATCACTCTCTCTCACTCACGTCACTCCTTCTCTCCCTCTCTCTCTTCTCTCTTCTATCTCTCCCCTCTTCCTTACTCATGCTATATTTTTTCATTTTCTCCCTCACTCTATCACCTTACAGTTCTCTTTTACCTCATTTACATTTACTTCTATGACCCTGACTCACTCTCCCTCTCTTCATCATTCTCTCTCCTTCTCTCACTTCATCTCTCTGTCTCTCTTGCACTTTCTCTCTTTTTTTCCCTCCCTCTATCTCTCCCCCACTCATTACCTTTAATCTCTCGCTCCTTCTCTTAACCTCCCTATCTTTGTCTCTCTAACTTGCTTGTTTATTCTATCCCTGTCACATTCTCCCTCCTTCTGCATCTCTCACTATCTCTTCTCTCTGTATTTATCATCTCCCTCTCAGTCTTACTATCTTCACTCTCTCTCCCTCCCTCCCACAATCACTCTCTCTGTCTTCTCCCACATGCTCTCCCTTCATACACATGCTCTCCCTTCATATCTCACTCTCTTTTCTTTCACTTTCTCTCTCCCACTCCCTCATTTGTTCGATGTTTTACCCATTTTCTTCCCCCATATCTTTCACACTCTCAGTAGATATCCTGCTTTTCTCACTCTCTTACTCTTGCTCTCTCCCTCCTCTCTCACATTCTTCTTCACAACCACCTCCCTTACCTTTCTCACTCACTTCCCCTCTCTCTCTCACTCTCCCTCCCTCCCACCCACCCTTTTTCTCATAGAGACACACACACACTCTCCCCCTCTCTCTTTTTCCTCTCACTCTCTCCCTCTCTTAATACCTCTTTCCGAGATAGGATGGGAGAGGGAAAGAGGGAATACTTAGCTATTCTTTCCTATTCCCTCTATGCCTCATAAGCTCTCTCTATCTCTCTACCACTCTTCTGCTATTTTCTCTCTCAAGCTCTCTCTATCCCTCTCAAGCTTCATTTCAATCTCTCACCCTTATTTTCTTTCTATCTTTATCTACTCTCTCATGCTCCCGTCTTCTCCCTTTTTATATATCTCTCTCTCTTTATCACTCTTCCCTTATTTTTTCTCTCACTCACTCTGGTGCTCTCTCCTTCTTTATCTCATTCAATCTCTATGTTTTATTCTCTCTCTCTCACTCTCAATCATGCTTCTGTCCCTCTTTCTCCTTGCCAGAGGTTGAGAGGAAGAAAAAAAGATGGGGAGAGAGAAGGAAAAAGAGAATGAGATAGAAAAAGTAAGCATAAGGAAAGAGAGAGAGTGTGTGTGGCCATATAAAGAGGGAGAGAAGATCAATATTTTCCTCTCTCTCCAACCTCTTGCTTCTCATTCTCTCGCCTTACTCCTCCCCCTCCTATCTCTCTCTCACCACTCTCTCTCTCTAAAACATTCTCTCTCCAATCCTTTCATTGTTCTCCCATCTCTATAGTGATGGAGCAAGAGTGAGAGACGTAGAGAGAGTGAGAGCTAGGCAGAGAGCATAAGTGAGAATAAGAGAGTGAAAGAGACTGAGAGAGTGAAGGAAAAGAAAGATGAAGGATTTTTTGATTAGTTGGGTGAAGAGAAGAGAGATTGAAGAGAAATATGAAGAGAGTGAGAGAGAGAAAATGAGAGTAAGTTAGAGGACAAAATAAAGCTCCCTCCCTCTCTCACTCTCATTCTCTCTCTCTCTGAGAATCTCTTGTTATCTCTCATTCTCTATTGCACTCTAGCTCTCTCTCTCTTAATCGCACTTTCTTGTAGTTTCTTTCTCTTGCTCACTTCCTCTCACTCTATCTCTCTTCCACTCTCACCCTAACTCTCTCTCTTCCTCACTTAACTCTCTCCCTCTCACCCTTTTTTCACCCTTATTAACTCTTCTTTATCTTTCAGTCTCTCACTTTTCTCTCTATCATTTTTTTCTCTTTTTCCCTCTTCTCCCCTCCCCCACTTCCTTTTTATCTTGCTTTGTTCGTTTGTATCTCCATTCTCCCTATTTGCCTATATCCCTCTCCCCCTTCTTCCTCCTCATCTCTCTTCCCTCTCTTTCTCTCTCTTCTATTTTTACTTTTCTCTTTCACACTCTCTCTTCTATTCTGTCTATCTCACTATCTCCCATTCTTTATTTTTATCCCTCCTCTTCATCTCTATTACTTTATCATTCTCTCTCGTTCTCGCTTCTCTCGCTCCATCTTCTTTCTCTATCACCCACTTTCCTACCCATCTCCTCTCACTCTTTTTCTAGTTTTGACAATATCCCTCCCTCAATTCTCGCCCCTCCCTTTCCCTTGCTTTGTCTCTCTGGGTGAGAGAAAAATGAGTGTTGTGTGAGAGAGATAATGAGAAAGAAAGAGAAAGAGGAGAGAGTTAGAGAAATTGAGCAAGAGAAGAGAAATGGAGATAGAGCAAAGAGAGAAAGAGGGAAAAGAAGAGTACATGAGAGAGATGTTAAATCTCTTTTTTATCTCCCACTTTTGTCTCTCTCTCTCCATCCCTCCCTCCTTCTCAATGAGATAAATAGAGAGATGGCTGGGGAGAGATAGAGAGTGAGAGAGTAAGAAGGAGAGAAGAGAAGTGGTTGATAACATAAGAGAGAGAGAAGGAGAAAGACAGTAAAAGGGGTAGAGAGATTGATGTCCCTCAATCTCTCACGCAATAGAGAGTGATAGGGAGGGAGAGTTGGAGAGAGAGGGAGGAAGGAGGAAGAGAGAGAGGGAGAAAGAGGGCGAGAAGAAAGAAGTGAGTGAGATGGTGAGTCAGAAGGAGGATGGGAGGACAAGTGAGTGAGAAAGTGAGAAAATAGTGGAAGATAGAGACATAAAGAGAGAGAGTGGGGGGAAGAAAAAGAATTGTAGAGGAAAAAACATTAAGGCAAAAGAGTGTGTGAGAAAAAAAAATAGAAACAGTGAGGTAAGAAGATATTAAGAGAGAAAAGTGAGAAATTTAGAGGGAGTGAGATAGAGAGAGTCAATAGGAGAGAGTGAGAGGAGATGAGCGAGAGATAATGAGAGAAAGAAAGATAAAAGAAGTGGAGTGCTTGAGGGAGAGCAAGAGTGAGAGTGTGGTGGAGCAAGAGAAAAAAAACTAAGAGATGGAGAGGAAGAGAGTTGAAAGGGTGAGAGAGAGAGAGAAAAGAGAGTTAGTGAGAGATGAAGAGAGAGTGTGCGAGAGATAGTAATGTGAAGAGGGAGAGAGGTAGAAAGTAAGGGAGAAAGAGGGAGAAGGTGTAAGATAAAAGAAGAGAGAGAGAGGGAGAGAGGAGGGAGAGAGGTGAAATATAGAAGAGAAAAGAGTGAGAGATCAGAAGAAAGAGAAAGAGTAAACTGAGATAGAAAGAGATGGAAGTAAGACAGAAGAACCATGTGAGGGTGGGAGAGTGGTAGTCAGAGAATAATTTGAGGAGATAATAAGCAATAGTAAGAGAGTCATAGAAGAGGAAGAACGATAGTGAATGAGAAAGAGATGAGGAGATAGAGAAAAGGAGAGAAGAGAAAGTCTGATATATCTGAGATAAAAAAAGAGAGTGAGAGAGATAGGTAATGTAGAAGAGAGTTTGAGATAAAAAGATATAGAGATTAAGAGCAGAATAGAGTGAGTTGAAAGAAAATTAGAGTGAGAAGGGAGAGAGCAAGTGTTAGATTAGGAGGGAAAATTTTTTTCTCTCATCTCTTCCCCTTTTATCTCAATAAGGAGGAGAATAAATAAGTAAGAGAGGAAGCGAGTCAGAACGAGTGAGAGAAAAAGTACTAAGAGAGGATATAACCCACTCTCTTCTTCTTTCATCTCCTCTTGCCCCTTTCTCTCTTTCTTAATATCCCTCCCTCCATCAATGTCCCTCCCATTACCTTGCTCTCATTCTCTGAGTTCGAAGTCACAATGAGAGAGTGAATGAGAGAGAATAAGAGAGAATGAGAGAGAGTGAGAGTAGAGGGAGAGTGTCAAGGATTGCAAGAGTGAGAGGAGGTTAAAAAAAGAGGAAGGGCTCTTTATGCACATCTCTTTGTCCTCTCTCACCTTCTTTCTGTCTCTCACTCGCTTTTTCTATCTCTCTCTCCTCTCACCTTTCTTTGTATATATTCTCTCTCAACCTTTCACTATCTTTCTTATCTCTTTCCACTCCTTTTCCTCCTTTTATCTCTCTTCCCTCTCCCACCCCATCGTTCTCTAGCTTTCTCACTATCTCTCTCACTCTCCCCTATCCTTCCACCATCTCTCTCGCTCGCTCTCATTTCCTCCATCCCCACATCTCTCTCTCTTCCACTCTCACACCCTGACTCCTTCATTCCCCTCTCTCTCTCTCTTATCTATCTCTCTTGAATGCACTTTATCTCTCTTACAACTTCACTCACTTTTTCTTGCTCTCACTATTCTCTCTCTAAATCTTTTTTCTTATCTTTTGCTCTTATTCTCATCTCTCTATCTCTCTCTATCTTTATTTTTCTCTCTCTGATTCTCTCTCTAACTTTAACTTTCTCCCATTCTCTCAGTCTCTCTCTCTTTAAAATCTCATTATCTTCTCATTTTTACTCTATCCCTCTTCTCTTTATAACTTATTCTCTCTCCACATCTCTATATCTTCCCCTACTGCTCATTTTCTTCAATCACTCTCACACTCTTACTTTCTTGCTCTTACCTCCCACTCTATCACTCTCTGTCAAATTCTTCTCTCTCCCATCTTTTACTCTATTCTCTTTCTCTAAAATAATCTGTCTGCCCACTCTAGCCTTTTCTTCTCTGTCTCTCTCTGCCTTCTTCATTCCCTCTCTCACCCTCTCTCTCACTCACTCTTTTCTCTCTATTTTTGTCTCTCTCTAACTTCCCCTTCTGGTCTCTCCTCTTTCAACTTAGAGAGATGCAAAGATAGTTCTACCTTGCTATGTATCTCAAACTCTCTCTTGTAAACTCTTATTTTCTCTTCTCTTCTCTTTCTCTCCTCTCTCTCCTACTCTATCACTCACACTCGATCCAAACTCATCTCTTCTAATAAGTGATAGAGAGAAATAAGGAGCGTGAGAAGCAGAGTGAGGAGAGATAGAGACAAAGAGAGTGAGAGAGATAAAGTGATAGAGATCAAAAGAGCGAGAGGAGTTATTAGCTTGAGGAAGAAAGGCAAAGGTAATAGATAAAAGAAAGAAAATTCAAACTAGAAAATAGTGAGAAGTAGTGAGAGAGATAGTGAGAGAGAGATTGACTGAGGGAGCATGGGAGAGAAAATGTGAGGGAGAAGCATATTGAGAGACAGAGCGAGTGAGGTAGTGTGTAGAGTGAGAGAGAGCGAGAGATAAAGAGCTATGTGAGTGGGAAACAGATATAGAGATAGATAGTGAGGGAGAGACAGAATAGATAGTGAGAGAGTTAGTTTTATAGTTTGAGAGAGAGAGAGAGAATGACTGAGAGAAGCAAGATAGTAGAGGAAAAGGGTGAAATCAATATTCTCTCTATCTCCCTCTCTCTTGCTATATCCTGTAATCTTTTCACTCTCCCTACCTCTATCACAGTCTCTCTTTATCACTCCCTCTACCTCTATCCCACTCTCTTTCTCCCTCCTTCACCCTCCCATCTTCCCTTTCCTCCCTGCCTTCTTCAAATTTCTCCCTCTTCCTCTCCCTCTATCTCTCTTATTATCTCTTTTTGTCTTCTCCTACCTTCTCTTTAATCTCTTGATCTCTCTCCCGCTCGCCTTCCATCTATTAACCTTTCACTGTCCTAACCTCTCAATATTGAGATGCTCCCTTCTTCTTTCTTTCCCTCCCTCTTCTTTCCCTCCCTCTTCTCACCCGATCTCTCCATCTCTTTCTAAAGAGAGCAAAAGAAATAGATAGAGGAGAAATAAAGAGTGCTAGAGAGAAATAGAGAGAGAGGTGTGAGAGAGAAAGGGAGAATAAGAGAAAGATAGGGAGAGAGAATGAGATATTAAAAGTAAGAGTGAGTGAGAAAGAGAAAGTGGGACATAAGGAGCAAGGCAAAGGGAATGGGAGTAAGAGAGAGATGGATGGGGAGAGAGAGTGTTAGAAAGTGGAGAAATAGAAAAAGTGAGTGAGAAAGATAGAAGTGAGGGATACTTAGAGAAGGGAAGGGAGATAGAGAGATATATAAAGCTAGAGAAAGTGAGAGAAAGAGATAAAAGGAGAGATAGTGAGGTAGAGTGAGTGAAAGGAGAGATAGTGAGGTAGAGAGAGTGAAAGGAGAGAGTGAGAGAAAGAGGAGGGAAAAGATATAATTAGAATGAGCGGGGGTGAGATTGAGAAAGAGAATGACAATAGAGAGATGTAGCAATAGAGCAAGGGAAAGAAAGATATACAAGGATGGAGGGTCTTTTTCTCTCTGAGCTGGAGAGAGCATGAGTGAGGTGAGAGGGAGAGAGGGTGATGAAAGAGGGAGAATGAGAAAGAGAGGGAGAGAGAAAAGACATAGGGAGAAAGCAAAAGAGAGAGAAATCAAGAGTGAGATAGAGCAAGATAGAGAAAGAGAGAAAGAGGGAGAGTGATTGCGAGGGAGAAAGGGAGAGAAAGGGGTAGGGATATAGAAATAAAGAGCAAGGTAGAGTGAGGTAGAATGAAAGTGGGAGGGTGGGATGCAAAAAGAGTGAGAGAGTTGGAGAAGAAGGATAACGATAGAAAATGAGAGAGAGACATAAGTAAAGATATAAATAGAGAGGTTAGGAGGAGAGAAAAAGAGAGGAAAGTGAGAGAGAGAGAGAAAAGTGAGAAGGGGAACATGAGAAAGGGAGAGAGAGAGAGAGTGATATAAATAATAAATAGAGGAAGATATGAAGAGAAACATCTATCTCTCCCTCCCCCCTCCCTCTCACACTACACACTCTCTCATTTTCTCTCTCTATCCCTTCCTCTCTATCACCCACTCTC
>NW_018239407.1:29167-32699 GCF_001263595.1 Phalaenopsis equestris | reverse complement strand
TCTCTCTCTCATCTCTATCTTGTAATATTGAAATATCGAGAGAGAGGAGGGATGGATGGAGAGGGAGAAGGAGAGCAAGAGAGAGTGTGTGAGAGTGAAAAATAAAAGAGATAAAGAGACTGATAAATAAGTGAGAGAAAGGGAGGGTTTGAAATAGTGGGAGGTTTGATAGTGGGAGGGTTAATATAGCAGGAGGGAGGGAGGGGAGAGTGAAAGAGAGAAAAGAAGAGAAGAGTGAGAGAATGAGCTGTGAAGAAATATTGATAGGGGAGAGAGAAAGATAAAGAGAGATGGGAGAGAGAATAACAAAATAAATGAAGGGATTATGAGATAGAAGATAGTGAGATAATGTGAGAGAGAGCTAGAGAGGGAGAGGGTGCTAGAGAGAGAGTGAGAGAGAATGAGAGAATGAAAATGGGAGATAGCAAATAGGGGGATAGAGAAGAGTGTGAGTAAGAGAGCAATGTAGAGAGAGGAAGAATGTGGCAAAGAGAGAGACGAGAAACAAATAGAGGGAGAGAAGGATGAGCAGCGAGATTTGAGAGTGTGGGAGAGTGAATGAAACAAAGAGAATGAGATAGAGAGAAAAGTGAGATGGAGAAGGATAATAATATTAGAGAGCGTAAGAGACGTGGAGAATGAGGTAAGAGGAAGAATGTTGAGATAGGGAGATAGAAAAGGAAAGGGAAAGAGAGATAGAGAGATTGAGGGAAAGTGAAAGAGATAGAGAGAAAAATGTGTGATAGAGAGGTACGGAGAGAGATAGGTCCCTTCTAATGAGAGAGTGAGAGAGAGAGAGGGGAAGTGAGTGAAAGAGAAGAAGAAAGAGAAGCATAAGAGAGAGAAGAGTAAGAGTGCTAGAGAGGGACGGTAGAGGGAGGAAGGGAGAAAGAGAACAAATGAGAAATAGCATGTAGGGGAGAGAGTGAGTTAGAGTTAGAAAGAGCAAATGATAGAGTGATGGTAAAAGTAAAAATTAGGAGGGAGAGAGAGAAGAGGCTGAGAAAGTAATAAAGAAGAAAAATATGAGAGATAATAAGAGGGAGGGAGTTATATATATAAGTTAAAGCTATGTAGAGTCCCCAATTTTTGACAGTTGATCTATTAGTGGAAGGTTGGTTGAGTGTATTATAAACATATTAATAGCACTTCTTGACATTGATGATGTTATCAGTGAAAAGCAGAAGAGAATTTGGTGCTGCATTTTTTTTGGGGTGTAAGATATATTATTATTGTTATTTTACATTTTACTCTAGATATAAAGAAAAGGAGGGAGGGCGAGAGCATGATTGAATGCAAGAGAGAGAGAATGTGCAAAGATGCTCACTTGATAGAAGAGAGGGGGAGAGAGAAGAAGGAATGTAAAATCTCTCCCTCCTCTATCCCTCATTCTCATTCTCTCTCCCTCCCTCACTTCTCTCTCTTTCTCTCTCTCTTCTCTCTTTCTCTTGCTCTTTCTCTCTCTCATTCTCTCTTTCTCTCTCTGAGAATTCTCTCTCACCCCCATCTCTATCTTTCATTCTCATTCTCTCTCATGCTCCCTTTTTTTGTCTACCTCCCTCATTTCTCTCTTTCTCATTCTCTCTGCATCTCTATCACTCTCATTCTATTTCATTGCTCATCTTCTCTCACTCTCTTACTCTTGCTCCCTCCCTCCCTCTCACATTTTACCTTTCTACCTCCCTCTTTCTTTCTCTATCTCTTTCAATCCCTCACTTAACTCTCTCTCTCAATTTCCCTCTTTTGCTCACCCTTTCTCTTTTTCTCTATTTATATATCTCTCTCACACTTTTGATGTCTTTCTCTCCTTCTATCTCCTATCTCTTTTCTCTCTCCCTATGTATCTCCCGTCCCATATCTCTCTCTTACCACTTTCCCCCTCTTTCTACTTAAGAGAGAGAGACTTTCCATCCCTCCCAATATTTTTCCACCTACATGCTATCTCACTCTATCATAATATCTTTTTGTTCTCATTTTCTCTTTCACCCTCTCCCTCTCCCTCGCTTTTAAGATTTCTCTCCCTCCCACTCGTTCTCTTCCTCTCTCCTTATTTGACACTCTCTCCCTTGTTATCTATCATTCTCTCTATTTATCATATCTCTCTCTAGCTCTACATCTCTCTCGTACTCTCAATATATCTTCCACTCTCTCTCTTTCAAATCTACATCACTACTATCTATCTTCCTTACTCTCTCAATTTCTCTTCTTTAAGACTTTCTCACATGATAAAGATAAATTGATATAAAGAGTGAGTGAGAGAGAGATGGGGGATCAACTTGTCTCACTTTCTGTCTCTCCCTTTCTTGTTCCAACTCCCTCTCTCTTGCTCGCCCATTCTAACTCTCTCTCACTTTGGATATTTCTTTCCCTCTCTTGTTCCAACTCCCTCTCTCTCGCTCGCCCATTCTAACTCCCTCCCACTTTGGATATTTCACTCTCTCTCCATATGTTTCTCACTCTTTCTATCTTCATCCATTTCTCTCTTTCTCTTTACCTCTCTCTTGCTCTCGATCCTTCTCCTCCCATATTTTCTCTTTCTATTGAGAGATAGGAAGAAAGTGAGAAAAATAGTGGGAGAGAAAGATAGAGAGAGAAAAAGAAAGAAGATCATCTAAATAGGTGAGATAAAGAGAGGTGTTAGGTTGATAAATAAATGGAGAGAGGAGTCTGAGTGAAAGAGGTAGATATAGTGCAAGAGAGAATAAAGAGAGAAGAAAATATTAAGGGGTAGTGATAGAGACAGAGAAAGACATAAAAGAGATGGAGGATGGAGGGAGGGAGGGGAAAGAAGGATAAAGATAAAGTGCAAGAGAGAGAGTGTGTGTGTGAAAGAGAGAGATAGAGAGCAAGGTAGAGGGAGAAAGGGGAAGGTAGAGAGGGAGAGAGAATAGAGATATCACTCTCTATATTGATTCTCTCTTTTTCTCTCTCTCAAACATTCAACATATATTTCTATCCCGTTCTCTTGCTCATACTCTCTCTATCCATTCTCCCTCTTCCTCACAATCACACACACTCTCTCAAACTCTTACTCTATCTCTCCATCTATCTTTCCCTCTCTTCACTCTACCTCTCAATATCTCTCTTCCTCACTCTCTTTCTCTCTAAATCTTTTCTCTCTTACTCCCTCACTCTCCCAATCAATATTCTCTTTCTCCATCATTCATTATCTTATTGGAGAAGTGAAGAGAATGAGAAATTACAAGAAAGAGAGTATGAGAGAGATAGCGAGTGAGAGCTCTTTATGCTTCTATCTCACACAATCTATATCATTGTCTCTCTCACTCTCTCTGCCTCTCCCTCTTTTTTAAGGGTAGGTGGGAGGGAGGGAGTGAAGGAGCTCTGAGAAAGAGTATGAGAGAAAAAGAGCTGGAAAGGAAGAGAAGGGAGAGTGAGAGATTGTAAGAGAGAGAGTACAAAAGAGATTTAGAGTGAGAGAGAGTTAAAATGGGAGGGACACTAAGAGAGAGATAGAGCTAGAGATAGAGAGATAAAGTGAGAGCGTAAAAGAGTATGGGAAAGGGAAAGGGAA
>NW_018239407.1:28109-29104 GCF_001263595.1 Phalaenopsis equestris | reverse complement strand
AGAGAGACGCAGAGAGGGGGATAGAAAGAGAAAAGAGGGAGGGAGGATGAGAGAAAGTAAGAGAGAGTGTGTGTATATGTGAGAGAGTGTGTGCAGAGAGCAAGAATGTGAGAGAGTTGAAAGATAGAGAGGGGATGATAAAGAGCAAAGATAAAGAAGAAAGAGTAAGAAAGAGTGAACAAGCAAGAGAGAAAGATAGTGAGAGAGATGAAGAGATCGAGAGAGACACAGAGAGATAAAGAACAGGAGAGTGGGTGATTGAGAGAGAGAAAAGAACAAGCAAGAGAGAACATATGAGATAAAAAAATTGAGAGAACATAAGAGATTGATAATACAAGAGGGAAAGGGTGTGAGGGAGGGAGGGAGGGAGGGTGAGAGAGGGAATGACGGAGGGAGAGAATGAGTAGTAGGGACAGAGAGCGAGAAAAATGGAGTTTTAAGGAGAGTATGTGTTATAAGGACAAGTAGAAAGAGAAAGACAAAGGGAAAGTGCGAGAGAAGAAAGGGATAGATGAGAGAAGAAAGGGAAAGAAAGGGATAGATGAAGGAGAGGCAAGAGAGGGAGCATAAAGGGAGTGAGAGAAGTAAGGGACGGAGAGAGATAGAGAGAAGGTAAAATAGAGAGGAAGAAGAGAGCGAGAGAGGTAAAATAAGAGAGAAAGAGAGAGAGAGGGAAAGCCTGCCTCCCTTTCTTGTCCACCCTCTATCACTCTACTCTCACCTTCTCTCCCTCACTGCCTTACTCACTTTCTCTTCATAGACACTCTCTCTATTTTTTCCTCCTATTCTCTCATGAACCATCTCTCTCCCTCTCTCCCTCCTTCCAACCCCCTATCTCTAACCCCCCTAAATCTGTTCTCTCCCCCCTCACTATCACTCTCCCTTTTGGAGAGGGAGCTAAAAAGAGTGAGAGAGAGATATAGGAACGAAATGGGATGGAGAGAGTGAGAGCATCTTCTCTCTTCTCATTTCTCTTGTGCTCTCTCTTCATCACT
>NW_018239407.1:24950-27840 GCF_001263595.1 Phalaenopsis equestris | reverse complement strand
CTTCTTGTGTTCTCTCTCTATTCCAAGCATTTAATTTCTTATCTCTCATTCTTTATCTTTCTCTTTTTTCTTTCTCTTGTTCTACATCTCTTTCACTCTCTTCCTGTCAGTCCCCCCTCCCTCCATCTCTTAGAGAACAAGAAAGAGAGATATAGAGACAAAGAAGTGCATGAGTGAGAGAGTAAGAGAGAAATATAGAATAAGAGATAGAGAGGAGGAAGAGGATATAAGAGAGGGTTGAAGCGAGGGAGGGAGGGAGATAGGGAGAGTATGCCTTATAGAGAGAGTATGCCTCCATCTCTTTCAATACTTAGTTTCTCTCTCTCTGTCTTTATCTTTGGCTCTTTCTGGCCTCCCTCTCCATTTTTATCACTCCCTCACTTTCTCTCCCTCTCTCCATCTTACTTTTTTCTCTCTCTATCCCTCTCCCTGGAGAGGGAGAGAGCTAGACAGAGGAAGAGAGTGCAAGCAAGAGGTGAGAGGGGGGTGTGAGGGAGGGAGGGAATAAAAGAGAGAGACATGCATGAGATTTCACTCTCTCACGCTCACTCTCTCTTATATAACCTGCTCTTTAACCTCTCTCACTCTCTCTTGCTCTTTGCCTTTCTCTCTATTTCTCTCTCTCTCATTCTCTTTGAGAGAGGGAAATGGAGGAAGAGAGTGAATTATGAGAGAGTTAGGGAGGTTTATGGTATGGGTGAGAGAGAGAATGAGTGAGGGAGCAAGAGAAGAGTGGGAGCGGGAGAGAGAGGAAAAGAGCAAGTGAGAGAGAGAGATAAAGAAATTGGAGGTGAGAGAGTGAAAGGAAAGCTTGAAAAGAGTGAGGGATGAAGAGATAGAGAAATAAGGAGGCAGAGAGAGTGAGATAGATTAAGAGAAAGAGAGAACATGAGGGAGATAGAGTAATGAGAGATAAAATGAAGTTAAAGAGAACAAGATATAAAAAGGAAAAAAAATTGAGAGAGAAAGAGAGAGGTGGAGAAAGTATGAAGAGAGTGTATTACTTTCTCTTTCTAATTATCTCTTTAACTCTCTTTCTCTTTCTAGAGAAAACAAAGGAAGAAGGCAAAGGAAGAAGGCAGGGGGGAAGGCAGGGGAAGGGGAAAGAGAGAGAAAATGAGGGAGAGTGAGAGGGACATAAAGAGAAACTTGGAGAAAGGGACATAAAGAGAAAGTTGGAGAGAAAAATGACATGAAATAATGAGAGAGAAGAAATAATGATTGAGTATGAGAGGTGAGCAAGAGAGAAGAGAGAAAAAGAGAGGTGAGAAAAGAGGGAAACATGGGGAAGATAGAGTAAGAAGAGAGAAGGAGAGAGAGTAGAGAAAGTATGTGAGAGTGTCTCACTTTCTCTTTCTCATTGACTCTCTTTAACTTTCGTTTTCTTTCTAGAGAAAGCAAAGGTCTTAAGGCAGGGGAAGGGGAAAGAGAGAGAGAATGAGGGAGAGTGAGACGGACATGAAGACAAATTTGGAGAGAAAAAGGAAATGAAATAATGAGAGAGGAGAAATAATGATTGAGTATGAAAGGTGAGCAAGAAAGAGAAGAGAGAGAAAGAGAGGTGAGATAAGAGGAAGTGAGAGGGAAGGAGTAGGAGGGAATATAGAAAAAGAGAGAAAAAGAATGAGAGTGAGAAAGAGATAGAGGGAGAGACAGGAGGTGGGTGAGGCAGAGATAGAGAGAAAGAAATGGTGATGATAGGAAGAGAGAAAGAGAGAGCTAGTGAGACACTGTCCCATTTTACTCACCTTCCATCCCTCTCTCCTCTTCTGCCTCTCTCTGCCCATTCCTATCCTTCTCTTTCTTTTGCTCATTATCTATCTCTATTATGTGTGAGGATGAAAGAGTTTATAGAGAGGAGGAAGGGGGAGGAGAGAGTGAGGAACTGAGAGGGGCATAAAGGGAGAGAGGGAGAAAGAAGAGATTGTGTGCGTGTGTGATAAAGCGATTAGAGATAGAGACAAAGAAAGAAATAGTGAAAAGATAAAGAGAGAGTGGGAGATATGTAAAGAGAGTGATTGATAGTAAAAAAGAGAGTGAGAGAGAGAAGAGTGAGAGGAAGAGGGAGAGAGAGAGAGTGGGAGATGAGAGTGAGAGAGAGAGTGGGAGATATGTAAAGAGAGAGAGGTATAACAAGAGAGCTAGAGATAAAGAGAGAGGTGAGTAAAAGAGAGAAAGAGAGATTGAGAGGAAAAAGGAGAGATATGTGAGGAGTGAGAGAACAACGCAAGTGTGCAAGTGATGGAGGTAGTATGTGAGAGAGAGTGTGTGATGAAGAGAATGGAGTGAGAGAATGAAGGAGGGAGGGACTGAGAATAAGAAAGAGATATAAAGAATGAGAGATAGAGGGGTAGGGAGTTCGAGAGCGAGAGAGAAGTGAGGGAGGGTGGGAGATAAAGAAGTCCAAAGAGAAGGAGAAAAGAAAGAGTAGATAAAGTGGTTGTGATAGTTGTGATATAAAGAGAGAGGAAGAGAGAGAGAGAGGTGAAAGAGAAAAAGAGAAGATAGAGAGAATGAGAGAAGAAGAGATCATAAGAGAAAGAGAGAGAGTGAGGAGGGAGGTAGAATAAGTGTAAGAGATATGTAGATAAATATAGAGCAAGTAAGAAACATTGAGAGAGAGGATGAGAGATAGAGTGAAGAGGGACGGTGTGCAGGAGAGAGAAAAGAAGAGGAAGTAGATGTGTGAGACACTGAGAAAAGATAAGAAATAAAGAAGAGAGGGAGAGAAGCTGGAGGGAATAAGAGATTTATTAAAATTTTGAGAGGGAGAGAAGCTGGAGGGAATAAGAGATTTATTAAAATTTTGAGAGGGAGACTTTCATTCTCTTCCTCTTCTCTATTTCTCCCCCACTCTCGATATCAGCATTTCTCCCTTATAATATCTCTC
>NW_018239407.1:24021-24442 GCF_001263595.1 Phalaenopsis equestris | reverse complement strand
GTGCGTAGAGAGCTAGAGTTAGAAAGTGATACAGGATGGAGAGTGACAAAGAATGAGAGTTAGTGAGAGAGGAAAGAGGTTGAGAGAAAAAGATAGAGCTTGAGAGATAGAGAGGAGGGAGAGAGTAGAGATAAACAAGAAGGAGAAAGAAAGATAGAGCAAGCAAGAGAGAAAGATAGTGAGAGAGAGGAAGTGATTGAGAGAGTTAGAGATAGAGAACAAGAGAGTGAGAGAGAGAGAGAGAGAAGAGAACGATATAGCAAGAAAGAGAGAGAACATAAGATATACAAAAAACATATGAGAGAACATAAAATATAGATAATATGAGAGAGAGAGAGGGAGGGATGAAGAGTGAGAGAAATCAGGAGAGAGTGTGAGAGATAGACATAGATAGAGTGAGTAAGGGGTAGAGAGGGAAAGA
>NW_018239407.1:15478-23892 GCF_001263595.1 Phalaenopsis equestris | reverse complement strand
AATGGAGAGAGTAGAAAGAAATAGAGAGAGAAGTGGAGAGAGTAGAAAGAAATAGAGAGAGAGATGAGGGAGAGAGCAAGAGTTACAATGGAAGAGAGATTTTCCTTCATTGTCTTGGTAGGGAGATATGTCTTGGTAGGGAGAGTTTGAATGGGTGAGAGATAAAGGGTTGTGAGAGGGGAAGAGAGGGAGGGGCGAGAGAGAGAGAGTGAGAGTAAGTGAAAGATTGAGAAGAGAAGAAAGATCGCATCCTCTTCTTCCCCTATATTCCTTCCCTACCATTTCTCTCTCTCTCGTTGTCCCTCCAACCATTCATGTACCTCTCCTTACTATACTCTCTCTTCAGAGAGACAAAGATAATCAGAGAGTGTGTGTGGGAGAAATATAATGAGTGAGAATGAGAGTATGAGATAAGAGGGAAAGTGACAAAGTGAGAGAGAGAGTGAGTGGAGAATTAAAGAAGAAGGATCACTATTTCTCTCAATCACTAACATGCACACTCTTCTCTCCCTCTTTCAACTCTACTTATCCTCTCCCATCACTCTCTAAGTCTCTCAATTACTCTTTCTCTCTCTCTTCTCTTATTATAAATCTATTCCATACTAACTATCACACATTCTTGCTCTCTGCCCACACTCTCTCACATAAACACACACTCTCTCTTACTTTCTCTCTCACCTCCCTCCCTCTTTTCTCTATCTCACCCCCTCTTTACCTCTCTCTTTCCCCTTCCTACACTCTTTTTCTCTCTCACATTTTCTCTTTATCTATCCAACTCTAAATCACTTTCTTACTCTCACTCTTCCAATCTCTCCTTCTCCCTCCTCTTCCTTTCCAAATCTTTTTCTCACACTTTCTTTCTATGGCTCCCTCCCTCCCACTTACCCTTCAAAAGGAGGGAGTGGGAGAGAGAGTGAGAGAGATAATGATAGAGAGTGTGTGTGAGAGAAGCATAAAGAGTATCACTTGCTATCTTTCTCGTGCTCTCTTTCTTGTAATTTCTCATTCTCTTCACTTCTCAGAAAAAGATAATGAATGATGGAGAGAGATAATATTGATAGAGAGAGTGAGGGAGTAAGTGAGAAAAGATATAGAGAAAAAGAGATAGTGAGGGAGAGAAAGATTGAGAAGTAGAGTGAAGAGAGGGAAAGATAGAGAGAGATAGAGTAAGAGTTTGAGAGAGTGTGTGTTATTGTGAGGAAGAGAGAGAATGTTTTTCTATCCCCCCTTTTCTCTATCTAGCTTTCTCTCCTCTCTTTCACATTGTAGCACTCTCATGCTCTTTATCTCCCAAGGAAGGAGGTTAGTGAGATAATGAGTGAGATTTTTCTCCTGTTCTCTTCACTCCTATTCTCTCCTCATCTCTTTCTCATTCTCTATCACTCTTCTTCTTCTCCCAACCTCTTAATCTCCCTCATTATCTCTTTTTATCTCTTTCTCTCTCTCACATTATTCTCTCACTACAACTCTCCCTCCCTCACTCACTTCCTCTTCTTGCTCTCCATCTCCCTCTCCCTCTCTTATCTATCTTATTATTCTCTTTCTCATTCTTGTAATCTCTCATTCTTCTTCCCACCCTCTATCGCTCTTCTCTCTCACTCTCTCCATGACTATCTTCTCTTCACCAACATTATAAAAAAATATTACTCTTCTCTCCAAATTTCTCTCATTTCTTTCTCTCTCACTTTCTTTCACTCTCACATTTTGTCTCATGCTCCTTCTCTAGCCTTGATCTTTACCTCTCTCACTCTTGCTCCATCACTAGAGAGAGATGAGAGAACAAGGAGAGGATCAGAGAAAAAGTTATAGGTAGAGCTTTAGAAAGAGGTGAGAGCGAGAGACAGGGATGGTAAGAGGGAAGGAGAGAGAAAGAGAATGAGAGAGAGAGAGGGGGAGAGGGAGAGAGAGGGGGGAGGGACAGTGGAAAGAGAGGGAGGAGAATGAGAGAGGTATAAATGAGGAGAAAGAGTTTTGTGGTCTATCCACTTTTGTCACTTTATCACTTTGACTCTCTATCCCTCTCTACGTTCTCTCTCAGAGATACACTCTTTTCTCTACTTTCCTCTCTCTTGTCTTTCACTCTATCTCACTTGCTCAGACTCTCTTGCTCTCTCACACCATCTGACTTCTTTCTCCACCTTTGTAATTATCTCACAGTTTCTCTCATTCCCTGCCCCACTCCTCCTTCTCCCCAACCCTCTCTCATTATCTCTCTTCCTCTCTTTCTTACTCTCCCTCTTCTCTATCCCTCCACTCTCTATAACTCTCCCTTCCTCCCTTTCTCCCATTCTCCCGCTCCCACTTCTATGACTCTCAATTCTCTCACTATTTTTTATTTCTCTCTCACTCTATTAGACAATCTCTATATACCGTCCTACCTCTATCATGTGAGAGGTAGAAATGAGGAGAAAGAGTTAAAGAGAGAGAGGGCGAGAGATATAGGAGACAGTGGAAAGAGATGTAGTTGAAAAAGAAAGAAAGGGATTTGGAGAGAGTGAGGTTGTTAGTATGAGAGAGATGAACGATAAGAGTGAGAAGGGAGAGTGAGAGAAAGGAATAGAGATACAGAGAGAGAGTGAGAAAGAAATAAAGAGAGTGGGAGTGAGTGAGGTCGTTGCTTCTCTCTCTATCCCTCCTCTCTCTCTGACTCTCCCTTCCTCCCCTTCCCCCTCTCCCACTTCCTTGACTCTCACTTCTCTTACTATCTTTTATTTCTCTCTTGATCTACCTCACTATCTCTATATCCCTTCCTACCTCTATTATGTGAGAGATAGAAATGGAGAGAAGGAGATAATGAGAGAGATAGAGATAAAAGAAACGGTGGAAAGAGAGGGAGGAGAAAAAAATGAGAAAGAGAGTGGGAGTGAGTGAGGTTATTAGTATGAGAGAGATGAAGAGTAAGAGTGAGGTAAGGAGAGTGATAAAATGGAATAGAGAGATGGAGAGAGAGTGAAGAGATAGAAAAAGAATAGAGAGAGAAAAAAAGTTTGGGAGCAAGAGAGAGAATGAGAAAAGGGAGGGTCATATTTCTCTCTCATACGCCTCTCACATCTCTTTCTTTCTCTATCATAAACCATCTTTGCCTCTCACTCACTTTAGATTTCTTTTTTGTCTCTTACTCCCTTTCTCGCTCCACATATCTCTCTCTACCATTTTCTCCCTTTCACCATCTCCCTCTTAGCATCTATTCCTCTCCCACACTCATTCTCATGCTCTCTCTCCCACCACCCACCAGCTTCCCACCAGCTTCCTTTCCCGTACTCTCTCTCTCTCCCTCTCCCACCCTCTCTCAATCTCTCTCTTGAGCTCCCTCTCTCTTTGTCCCTCCATCCCTCACTCCCTCCTAGCCTCACTTTCACTCTCTTAACCTCTCTTCCCTCTCTCATGCTTCATTTTTTCTCTCGCCCTCTCTCTCTCACTTTCTCACACACACACACTCTCTCGCTTGCTTTTTCATTTTTGCTCCCTCCCACCCTCCCTAAATCTCTCTCTCGCTCCATCTCTCTTACTTTATCTTCCTCACCCTCTCTCTCACACTTACACTATCCTTTTCTCTCTTCTTTCTCTAACACCCACACTTTCTTGCTCAATGTGTCTATGTCTATCTCACTATCACTCTCCCTCCTAAACTCCCTCTCTACCTCTCTTACTTCTCCCTTTTGTCTCCCTCACTCTCATTCTCTTTCATGCCTTCTATTTCTCGGTATATCTCTCTCTTAAAATGTTAACCTTTCTCTCCACACATATCTATCTATTTGTCATTCTCTCTCTCTCTATTTCCCACCCCCTCCCCCACTACCTTGCACTTTCTTTCCTCATTCTAGAACTCACTCTACTCACACTCTTTTTATCGCACTTACTCTCTCCATATCTCTTTTCTCTCTTAATCTCTCCTACTCCCTCTCTTCTCTCTCACAATTTATCTCTTATTTTCCCTCTCTCACGCCCTCTGTATCTCTTTTTTTCTTCTCTTCTTCTCTTTTTTCACTCACTACTTACCCCCTTCTCTTTCAAGACTCTCTCTCCCTAAATTTCTCTTCTCTCGCTCTCCATCTCTCATGCTCTCTTTCTCTTTCATTCGCTCTCTCACTAACTCTTTTTTTGCTCTACCTCCTTATCTCTTTTCTCTCTCTCTTTCTTCTTCCTTTACTCCCATCTCCTCTCCCTCCATCACTCTCTTTCTCTCACTCATTTTCACATTACCTCCAGTTTTTTCTCACTTTTGTCTCTCTTAATCTCTCACTCTCTATCTCCTGCTCTTTGCCACTTATTCTCTCTCTTTCTCTATGTATCTCTCTTTCGCCCTTCTCTTTCTCTTCCCTCTTTGCTCTTGCTCTCTCCCTAACTCTCTCACACACTCTCTCCTAATCTCTCACACACTCTTTTCTCTCTCATCATCTCTCACTCTCTCTTCTTTGATTTTTTTCCTTGCTATTTTTTCTCTCTCATCATCACTCTCTGCCACCCATCTTTCTCTTGCTCTCTCTTCACCCTCCTTCCCGCTCATAATCTCTCCTTTTATCTCTCTCAGTAAAGAGAGAGAAAGATAAATGGATAGTGAGGTTGAAGGCCCTAGGAGAGAGTGAGTGAGAGGGAGATAGGGAGAGAAGGGGTGGATAGAGAGGGTGTGGTTAGAGATATAGGGAGAGGGGGGGGGAAAGAGGGAGGGAGAGAGAGATATGGAGTGAGATAGAATAATAAGAGAAAGATAGAGAGCAAAGGAAAAGAGAGGGAGTTAGAGGGAGAGAGTTAAAATGTGAGTGTGAGAGAGAAATGAGAGAGAGAAGGAGAGAGAGGGAGAGATGGATGGCTAGGGAGGAAGGGGAGAGAGATTGCAAGAGAGGATAGAAGAGAAAGAGTGAAGGGAAAGGGAGAGAGAGATTGAGAGCAAAATAGTGGGATGGAAGGAGACGAGAAGGGAGAGAAAAGAGTGGGAGAGATAAAGGAGATAAAAAAGCAACATAGAGAAGGAGAGAGAAAGTTGAGAGAGAGATAAAGAAAGTGATATAGGGTAAAAGAGAGAGAGAGAGTGAGAGGGAGGGAGGGAGGGAGGGAGAGATGGGGGAAGGGAAAAGTGAGAAAGCTTGGGAGAGAGACAGAAAGTGTGAGAGATAAAGTAAAAGCGAGAAGGAAAGCGAGAAGGATAGACATTGGGGTGAGAGTGGGAGAGAGATAAAGAGAATGAGAGAGGGTGGGGTAAAAAGAAAATGTGTTTGGTGAGAGAAAGTAACAGAACAGAGAGTGAGAGAGTTAGAGTTTGAGAGAGTTAATGTTGGAGAGTGATAGAATGAGACAGAGAAGAATAGGAGAAAAAGTTCAAAGAGTAAGATAAGAGCATGAGAAAGAGTGATAGAGAGAGAAAATAAGAGGCAATGAGAGCATAAGATAGGGAATGAGAGAGCGGATTGAGATGATGAGTGTTAGAAAGTGTGAGAAAAAGATGGAGGTAGGGAAGGAGGTAGTGTTAAAAAGAGAGAATAAGGGAGGGATGGAGAGGAAGCTAAAAAGAGAGAAATTGAGGGAGGGAGGGGGAAGGAGAGTGATAGAGGGAGAAAATGAGCTATAGATAGAAGAGTGCGATGAAAAGTAAAATGAGAACTGTGGGAGAATGAGAAAAAAGCGAGAAAGATGACAAAACAATTGTTAGTTAGAGATAGTGAAATAGAGAGACAGAGAAAGAAGGGAAGAAGGGAGAGGGGTTAGGGATAATAAAGGAAAAGAGCAAGAAATAGCAAATTAGAGACAAGAGTGAGAAAATGAGTGTGAGATAATGAGCAGGAAAGGAGGGGAAGTGTGTGAGTAAGTGAGAAAGAGATAAGAGAGTGAAAAAATAAAGAGAAGAAAAAAAAGAGAGAAGTTGATACCAAGAGGGAGAGAAGGGGATAGAGAGGGATAGAGAGGGATGGGGAAAGAGGTAGGGGAATGAGAGAGCAAGAGAGTGGGAGTGGGGGAGAGTGAGAGAGAGATAATGAGAGAGAGGGGAGGGAGAGTGAGAGGAGAGTAGAGAAGATGAGAGGAGAGAAGAGAGGAAAGAGAGAGATAGGATAGGAGAGGGAGCTTGAGAGAAAAAGAGTGTGCTAGAAAGAGAGAGAAGAGTGAGCGGCGTAAGAGAGACTATCAGAGATAGAGAAAAGAGAGAGGGAGTGAGGATGAGAGAAGGAATGAAAGTTAATAAAGTGGGAGTTAGAGAGAGGGGGAAAGAGAGAGTGAGTGGGTGAGAGAGAGAGAGTTCTTGGAGAATAACATCAAGGATCCATCTTCTTCTCTCTCTATATCACTAATTGCTCACTTTATCTCCTCTCACTTTTCTCATTCTCTTGCTACCACCCTCCCTCACTCACTTATTTTTTCTCTCTCTCCCTCTCACTTCTCACTCTCTTCTCTCTCAGTCCCTCGCTCTCTCTTGTTCTCTCTCCTCTATTACTCTCCTTTGATTATTGTCTCTCTATCACTCTCTATCTCTCTCCCCCTCTATATATCTCTCTCTTGGTACCTCACTTGTTCTCGGTTCTTTCACTCTTACTCCTTCCCCCTCCCACCCTCATCGAGTCTCTCTCCCACTCCCTATCCATCCCTGCCTCATTTCTACTCCCTTTCTATTCCTTTCTAATCTTTCACTCTATCTTTTCTTTTCTCTCTTTCTCTCTCACCTCTCTCTATCCTTCCATTTCTCTAACTACCACCCTCCCTCCCACTCTCTCATGCCCTCTACCATTTCTATTTACCTCTCCTTCTTTCACACTTTCTTTCTTCTTCTTTCTCTCTCTCACACACACTCTCTTTCTTCCACACCTCTCGCGTTCGATATTCTCTCTCCTGCTCTTTCATTCCTCTCATTTCCAATTTGTCTCTCTCGCTTCTCGCTCTTCTCCCTCTTTCCACACCTCTGTGGTAAATTGACCAAAAGATGATGAGCCTTGGAAATTTTCCATCTTTTGTTCTCCACTTCTCTCTCTCACTCTTTCACTCACTAACTTTTGCTTCTCTCCCTCGCACACACACACTTGCTCCCTCTTCATGTCTCTTCTCACATTCTTTTTCTTGCTCTCTCTCTCTCTCTTTTATTCTCACACATTCTCTCCCTCTCATTATTGCTCTTTCTCTCACACTTTTCTGTCTCTCCCATTACTTTCTCTTGTAATCTATCTTTTCTCTCTTACTCTCCCACTCATCTTTATCTCTCAATTTTTGGTTGGTATAGGAAAAAGAGTAAGGGATAGAGGAGATAAGAGTGAGAAAAAATATCACTCTCTTCTCTTGCTCTCATTCACTCTTTATCTCTTTCATTGTGTCTCTCTCATCAATCATCTCTCCGTCCCTCCCTCCATCCCTCACTCATTTCCTCTTAGAGTGAGTTGAAAGAAAATTAGAGTGAGAAGGGAGAGAGCAAGTGTTATATTAGGAGGGAAAATTTTTTTCTGTCATCTCTTCCCTTTTTATCTCACTAAGTAGGAGATTAAATTAGTAAGGAGAATAAATGAGTAATAGAGGAAGGCGAGTCAGAACAAGTGAGAGAAAAAGTACTAGGATAGGATATAACCGACTCTAGAGTGAATGAGATAAAGATAATAAGAGAGAATGAGAGAGAGTGAGAGAAGAGGGAGAGCGTCAAGATTTGCGAGAGTGAGAGGAGGATAAAAGAAGAGGAAGGGCTCTTTATGCACATCTCTTTGTCCTCTCTCACCTTCTTTCTATCTCTCACTCGCTTTTTCTATCTCTCTCCTCTCACCTTTCTTTGTATATATTCTCTCTCAACCTTTCACTATCTTTCTTATCTCTTTTCGCTCCTTCTTTTTCTCTCTCTAGCTTTCTCATTATCTCTCTCAGACTTTCTCCCCTATCCTTTTACCATCTCTCTCGCTCGCTCTCATTTCCTCTATCCCCACAACTCTCTCTCTCTCTTCCACTCTCTCACCCTGACTCCTCATTCCCCTCTCTCTCTATCTCTCTTGCATGCACTTTATCTCTCTTACAACTTCACTCACTTTTTCTTGCTCTCACTATTCTCTCTCTAAATCTTTCTTTCTTATCTTTTGAAGTTATTCTCGATCTCTCTATCTCTCTCTATCTCTATTTTTCTCTCTAACTTTAACTTTCTCCAATTCTCTCAGTCTCTCTCTCTTTAAAATCTCATTATCTTCTCATTTTTACTCTATCCCTCTTCTCTCTATAACTCATTCTCTTCCCACATCTTTATATCATCCCTTACCGCTCACCTTCTTCAATCACTCTCACACTCTTACTTTCTTGCTCTTACGTCCGACTCTATCACTCTCCATCACATTCTTCTCTCTCCCTTCTTTTACTGTATTCTCTTTCTCTATAATTATCTTTCTCTTACATAATCTCTCTGCCCCCTCTAGCCTTCTCTTCTCTGTCACTCTCTCCAGTCTTCATTCCCTCTCTCACACTCT
>NW_018239407.1:5515-15445 GCF_001263595.1 Phalaenopsis equestris | reverse complement strand
CTGGTCTCCCTCCTCTTTTAACTCAGAGAGATGCAGAGATAGTTCTACCTTGCTATGTATCTCAAGCTCTCTCTTGTAAATATTTATTTTCTCTTCTCTTCTTTATCTCTCCTCTCTCTCCCACTTTGTCACACACACTCCATCCAAACCCATCTCTTCAAAAAAGTGATAGAGAGAAATAAGAAGCGTGAGATGAAGAGTGAGGAGAGATAGAGAAAGAGAGAGTGAGAGAGAAAGGGTGATAGAGATCAGAAGAGAGATCAGAAGAGTGAGAGGGATTATTAGCTTGAGGAAGAAAGAGAATGGTAATAGATAAAAGAAAGAAAATTTAAGCAAGAGAATAGTGAGAGAGAGATTAATTGAGGGAGCATGAGAGGGAAAATGTGAGGGAGAAGCGAGTGAGGGAGTGTGTAGAGTGAGAGAGAGTGAGAGATAAAGAGTAGACATAGAGATAGATAGTGTCGGAGAGAGAGAATAGATAGTTGGAGAGATAGTTTGAGAGAGAGAGAGAGAATGACTAAGAGAAGCAAGATAGCAGAGGAAAATGGTGAAATCAATATTCTCTCTATCTCCCTCTGTCTTGCTATATCCTGTACTCTTTTCACTCTCCCTACCTTTATCATAATCTCTCTTTATCACTCCCTCAACCTCTATCCCACTCTCTTTCTCCCTCCTTCACCCTCCCATCCTCCCTTTCCTCCCCATCCTCCCTTTCCTCCCTTTCCTCCCTCCCTTCATCATACTTCTCCCTCTTCCTTTCCCTCTATCTCTCTTATTATTTCTTTTTGACTTCTTCTACCTTCTCTTTAATTCTCTTGATCTCTCTCCCGCTTGCTATCCATATATTAACCTTTCTCTCTCCTAATACTTCTTAATATGGAGATGCTCTCTTCTTCTTTCTTTCCTTCTTGATGCTCTCTTCTTCTTTCTTTCCCTCCCTCTTTTTTTGTCACCCAATCTCTTTGTCTCTTTCTAGAAATAGCAAGAGAAATAGATAGAGGAGAAATAGAGAGTGCTAGAGAGAAATATAGAGAGAGGGAGAGGTGTGATAGAGAAAGGGAGAGTAAGAGAAAGATGGGAAGAGAGTGTGAGATTTAAAAGTAAGAGAGAGTGAGAAAGAGAGAGTGGGACAGAAGGAGCAAGGCGAAGGGAATGGGAGTAGGGAGTAAGAGAGAGATGGAGGAGAGTGTTAGAAAGTGGAGAAATAGAAAGAGTGAGAAAGATAGGAGAGAGGGATACTTAGAGAGGGAAAGGGAGATAAAGAGATATATAAAGCTACAGAGAGTGAGATAAAGAGATAAAGAGAAAGATATAGAAAGAGAGATAGTGAGGTAGAGAGTGAAAGGAGAGAGTGAGAGAAAGAGGAGGGAAAATGTATAATTAGAATGAGTGGAGTGAGACTGAAAAAGAGAGAGAACAGATAGATATATCAATAGAGCGAGGGAAAGAAACATATTTAGGGATAGAGGGTCTTTTTCTCTCTCTGAGCTGGAGAGAGCATGAGTGAGGTGAGAGGGAGAGAGGGTGATAAAAGAGGGAGAGGGTGTGATAGAAGAGGGAGAAAGGGAAGGAGAGGGAGAGAGAAGAGACATAGCGAGAAAGCAAAAGAGAGAGAAATAAAGAGTGGGATAGAGCAAGATGGAGAAAGAGAGAAAGAGGAGTGAGAGAAAGAGGGAGAAAGAGAGAGAGTGATTGTGAGGGAGAAAGGGCAAGATAAGGGGAGGGATATAGAATGAAAAAGGGAGGTATAGTGAGGTAGAATGTAAGTGGGAGGGTTAAATTCAAAAAGAGTGAGAGAGTTGGAGAAAAAGGATAACGATCAAAACTGAGAGAGAGACATAAGTAAAGATAGAAATAGAGAGGTTACTGGAAGAGAAAAAGAGTGAGGAAAGTGAGAGAGAGAGAGAGAAGAGTGAGAAGGGGAGCATGAGAAACGGAGAGAGAGAGAGAGTGATAGAAATAACAAATAGAGCAAGATATGAAGAGAAACACCTCTCACTCCCTCACTCTCACACTTTCTCTTACACACCCTCTCTCCCATCCTCTCCCTATCCCTTCCTCTCTATCACCCACTCTAGCTTACTTCTCCCTTTATCACTTATTCTATCCTCTTAATAATTTCTCTCACCCCCACTCTCTCTCTCCATCTCTATCTTGTAATATAAAGGGAGAGGAGGGATGGATGGAGAGGGAGAAGGATAGAAAGAGAGAGTGTGTTAGAGGGAAAAAGGAAAAGAGATAAAGAGACCAAAAAATAAGTGAGAGAAAAGGAGGGTTTGAAATAAGTGGGAGGGTTAAAATAGCAGGAGGGAGGGAGAGGAGAGTGAAAGAGAGAAAAGAAGAAAAAAGTGAGAGAATGTGAGAGAATGAGCTGTGGAGAATGAGCTGTGAAGAGAGATTGATAGGGGGAGAGAGAAAGATAAAGAAAGATGGGAGAAAGAATAATGAAATGCATGAAGGGATTATGAGAGAGAATGATAATGAGATAATGAGAGAGAGGGAGAGGGAGAAATAGAGAGGGAGAGGGTTCTAGAGAGAGAGGGAGAGAGAATGAGAGAATGAAAATATGAGATATTAAATTGGGGGATTGAGAAGAATGTGAGTAAGAGAGCAATTTAGAGAGAGGAAGAATGTGGCTAAGAGAGAGAGAGACAAGAGAAATAAATTGAGAGAGAGGAGCGAGCGAGAGAGATTGAGAGTGTGGGAGAGAGAATGAAAGAAAGAGAATGAGATAGAGAGAAAAGTGATATAGAAAAGGATAATAATATTAGAGAGCATAAGAGACGTGGAAAATGAGGTAAGAGGAAGAATGTGAGATAGGGAGATAGAGAAGGGGAAAGAGAGATAGAGAGACTGGGGGAAAGTGAAAGAGAGAGAGAAAAATGAGAGATAGAGAGGTAGGGAGAGAGATAGGTCCTATCCCATCCACTCTCTCACCCTTCTAATGAAAGAGTGACAGAGAGAGGGGGGCGAAAGAGAAAGAGAAGAAGAAAGATAAGCATAAGAGAGAGAAGAGTAAGAGTGGTAGAGAGGGACGGTAGAGAGAGGAAGGGAGAAAGAGAGCATATGAGAGATAGCATGTAGAAGAGAGAGTTAGTGAGAGAGGAAGTGAGAGTTAGAAAGAGCAAATGATAGAGTGATGATAAAGCGAAAAATTAAGAGGGAGAGAGAGAAGAGGCTAAGAAAGTAATAAAGAAGAAAAAGTAATAAAGACTAAGAAAGTAATAAAGAAGAAAAAAATATGAGAGATAATGAGAGGGAGGGAGTGAGAGTAAGAGACGTAAATGGAGAGAAAGTGACAAAGAAAAGGAGATCGTGGTAGAGGGAAAAAGAGAAGTAAAAATGAGAGGTTGAGAAAGGAATGGAGAATGAAAAAAAGCAAGAGAGAGGAAAAGAGATATAGAGAGATAGAATGAGAAGAACAAGAAGGAGAGAGATGGGAATGGACCATGAGATAATGTGAGAGTGAAAGAGAGAGCATGATTAAGAAAGGGAGGGAAGGCGAGAGCATGATTGAGAATGCAAGAGAGAGAATGTGCAAAGATGCTCTCTTGTGGGATGGAAGAGAGAGGGAGAGAGAAGAAAGATTGAAAAATCTCTCCCACTTTCTCTATCCCTCATTCTCATTCTATCATGCTCTCTCCTCTCTCCCTCCTTCACTTCTCTCTCTTTCTCTTGCTCTCTCTCTCATTCTATCTTTCTCTCTCTGATAATTTTCTCTCACACCCTCTATCTCTCATTTTCATTCTCTCTCATGCTCCCTTTTTTGTCAACCTCCCTCATTTCCCTGTCTTTGTCATTCTCTTTGTATCTCTATCACTCTCATTCTATTTCATTGCTCATCTTCTATCACTCTCTTACTCTTGCTCCCTCCCTCCCTCTAACATTTTGCCTCTCTACCTCCCTCTTTCTTTCTCTGTCTCTTTCAATCCATCACTTTAACTTTGTCTCTCTCAATTTCCCTCTTTTGCTCACCCTTTCTCTTTTTCTCTTTCTTTATATATCTCTCTAACACTCTGGATGTCTTTCTCTCCTTCTATCTCCTATCTCTTTTCTCTCTCCATATGTGCCTCCCTCCCCATATCTCTTTCTTACAATTTTCCTCCTCTTTCTACTTAAGAGAGAGAGAGACTCTCCATCCCTCTCAATATTTTTCTACCTCCATCTCTATCTTGCTCTATCATAATATCTTTTTGTTCTCATTTTCTCTTTCACCCTCTCCCTCTCCCTCACTTTCAAGATTTCTCTCCCTCCCACTCGTTCTCTTCCTCTCTCCTTCTTTGACTCTCCCTCACTTGTTGTCTATCATTCTCTTTATTTATCATATCTCTCTCTAGCTTTACATCTCTCTCATACTCTCAATATCTCTTCACTCTCTCTTATTCAAACTCTACATCACTACCATCTATCTTCCTTACTCTCTCAATTTCTTTTCTCTCATACTTTCTCACTTGATAGAGATAAATTGATATAAATAGTGAGTGAGAGTGAGATGGGGGATCAACTTGTCTCACTTTCTGTCTCTCCCTCTATTGTTCCAACTCCCTCTATCTCGCTCGCCCATTCTAACTCTCTCCCACTTTGGATATTTCTCTCCCTCTCCATATGTTTCTCACTTTTTCTATCTTCATCGATTTCTCTCAGTCTCTTTACCTCTCTCTAGCTCTCTATCCTTCTCCTCCCATAATTTATCTTTCTAGTGAGAGATAAGAGGAAAGTGAGAAAAATAATGGGAGAGAGAGATAGATATAGAGAAAGAAAGAAGAGCATCTAAATAGGTGAGATAAAGAGAGAAGTTAGGTTGATAAATAAAGGGAGAGAGGAGTCTGAGTGAGAGAGGTAGAGAGAAAGCGAGAGAGAAAAAAGTGAGAGACGAAAAAATTAAGGGGTAGTGAGAGAGACAGAGAAAGACATAAAAGAGATTGAGGATGGAGGGAGCGAGGGGAAGGAGAAAGATAGAGTACAAGAGAGACAGAGAAAGTGTCTGAAAGAGAGAGAGATAGAGAGCAAGGTAGAGGGAGAAAGGGGAAGGATCACACACACTTGCTCCCTCTTCCTCTCTCTTCTCATTTTCTCTTTCTTGCCTCTCTCTCTCTCAATTATATCTCGCACATTCTCTCCTTCTCTTTATTGTTCTTTCTCTTGCTCTTCTCTTTCTCTCCTCTCTTTTTCCCTTGTTATCTATCTTTTCTCTCTCTCTCTCTCATTCATCATTATCTCTCTATTTTTTGTAAGGTTTATTCATACCATAACAAAAGAACATCAATAAATAGAATACTTAGTGATGCTGGAACTCATAGAAAATACAATGGCTGTATGGAGACAAATATACAATAATTATATAAAAATGTATTCAGGTATCCTCTCTCTCTCAATGAAAGAGAGAACAATGATAGAGATAGAAAGATGAGTCAGAAGGGAGAAAAAAATACGAGGAGGAGAGAGGTGAGTGAGAGAGAGAGAAGTGTGAGTAATGAAGTGAGTGAGAGCTTGATGGTATGAGTAAAAGAGAAATAAAGATGGGGAGAGAACAAGAGGGAGAGAGAAATAAGCAAGTAAAGAAGGAAAGAAAGGGATGGAGAGAGAAGAGTGAGAGAAAGACGAGAAAGAAGGAAAATTGAGAGAATAGGAAAAATGTATGAGGGATAGGGAGGGAGAAAGGGCAATAAAGATAGGGAAAGGGATAGAGTGAGAGGCAGGGAGTAGGAGAGAGTGTAAGAGAGAGATAATGAAAGAGAGGGAGAGAGTGAGAAAGAGAAAATGCCAGTGAGATAGAGAGAGGGAAAGGGAGATAGAGGAACATATAGAGAGCAAGAAAGTAAGAGAAAGTGATAGAGAAAAAGAGCAAGAGAAAAAGAATGAGAGTGAGAGAGAGGGAGAGATAAGAAGATCATTCATCAATCTCGCTTTCTCTCTCATGCTCATTCCCTCTCTTTTTTTAAACTATTAACATGTTTCTCTCCACATCCCTAACTCTCTCTTTCACTCTCTACCCTATCACATTCTCTCTCTTTGTCCCTCCCTCACACTTCCTCCCTCCCTCCCTCTCTACCTCCCTATATTATTTCTCTTTTAAAGAGATTGAGGATGAGAGAGGAAAGATAGAGGAGGAGAAATAGGGAAGGAACGTGTGAGATAAAGGGATCAGGAGAAAGATAGAGGAGGAATTAAAGAGAGAAAGAGAGAATAGAGATGAGTGGTAGTGAGAGTGAAGTAAGAGACAAAAAAAGAGTGGGGGAGGGAGCTTGAGAGAGAGTGAGTAGAGAGGGAGGGAGAGGGAGATAGAGTGAGAGCAAGAAAGAAAAGCATAGAGAGAGTGATAGAGAGAGAATAGAAAAGAGAGGGATGGGAAGGGAGGGAGAAAAAGATAGGGAGATAAAGAGCTATAGAAAGAGAAGAAAAAGAGAGAGAATCGGATAGATAGAGAAAGAGAGAGGGAGAGTGATAGTGATAAAGATAGAGAGATATAGAAATTAAGAGAAAAAGAGCATAAGTATAGAGTGACAGGGAGGTGGGAGGGGGGTTAGAGGGAGAGAGAGGAAGCAAGAATTTGGGAGAGCTAGTAAGTGGAGAAAGTGATGGAGTGCTAGAAGAAGATGGAGGGTAATAGATAGTGAGAGTAGGAGCATGTGATAAAAATAGAGAGCAGGAGAGTGAGAGAAGAGAAAGAGCGAGTAAGATTGTGAGAGAGAATGTGAGAGGGAAGAGCGAGAAACAAATTGGGATAGGGAGGGACAAAGAGGGGGTGAGAGAGAACAATATAGGGAGAAAGAGATAGCTAGAGGAGAATGGAGAAAGAGATGAGAGGAAAAGAGAGAGAGAGTAGATAGGTAGAGAGGGAAAGAAAGAATGTGGAATAAGGAGGGAGGGAACTACAATGAAATAAGAGATAAGGTGAGAGAGAAAGACATAGAGAGAGAGGGGAGGGAGTGTGGGTGAGAGAGAGAAAGATAAAGTGGGAGGCATAGATAGATAGAAAGAGACAAGGAGGAACATGGAGAGAGGTAGGGAGAGGAAGGGGAGAGAGAGTATCAAGATAGAGTAGATGGAAAGTGTGAGAGATAGAGGGAGATTGATGGTTAGAGCTAAAGGGAGAGAGAAAACAAGAGAGATTGAGAGCTAAAAAGATGAGAATAAGAGTATAAGAGAAATGGAGAATAAGAAAGAGAGGGAGGGTGAGAGATAGCGAGAGAGAGAGAGAGTATGTGTGTATGTGTGTGATAGAGAGGGTGTGTTAGAGAGATAAGTAGAATAGGAGAGGTAGACTGTGATAGAGGAAGGAGGGAGAGATTTAGAGGGTGATACATGAGGGAGAGTGATAAAGAATGAGAGCTAGCGAGAGAGGGAAGTGGTTGAGAGAGAGATATTGAGAGAAAGAGCTTGAAAGATAGAGAGGGGATGATAAAGAGCAAAGATAAAGAAGAAAGAGTAAGGAAGAGAGAGCAAGCAAGAGAGAAAGATAGTGAGAGAGATGAAGATTGAGAGAGAGAGAGAGAGATGTAGAGAACAAGAGAGTTAGTGAGTGAGATTGAGAAGAGAACAATGCAAAAAGCAAGAGAGAACATATGAGATACAAAAAATGAGAGAACATAAGATATTAATAATACAAGAGGGAGGGGGAGAGAGAGGGAGGGAGGGAGGGAGGGAGGGAGGGGAGGAAGGAATGAGGGAGGGAGAGAATGAGAAAATGGAGTGGTAAGGAAAGTGATTTTTAGAGAGACAAGTAGAAAGAGAAAGATAGAGAGACAAGTAGAAAGAGAAAGATGAAGGGAAAGTGTGAGAGAAGAAAGGGAGAGCTAGAGGGAGAGGCAAGAAAGGGAGCATAAATGGAGTGAGAGAAGCAAGGGAGAGGTAGATAGAAGGTAAAATAGGGACGGAGAAGAGAGTGAGAGAGAGGTAGAGAGAAGGTAAAATAGGGTGGGAGAAGAGAGTAGAGTTAGAGAGAAGGTAGAATAGGGAGGGAGAAGAGTGAGAGAGAGAGAGGGAAAGCCTACCTCCCTTTCTTTTCCACCCTCTATCACTCTACTCTCACCTTCTATCCCTCCCTCCCTTACTCACTTTCTCTTCGTAGACACTTTCTCTATTTTTCTCCTCCTATTCTCACATGAACCATCTATAGCTCTCCCTCTCTCCCTCTTTACAACCCCCTCCCTCTAACCCCCACTCTACACCTGTTCTCTCCCCCCTTGCTATCACTCTCCCTTTTGGAGAAGGAGCTAAAAAGAGTGAGAAGGAGATATAGGGACGAAATGGGATGGAGAGTGTGAGAGCATCTTCTCTCTTCTCATTTCTCTCTTGCTCTCTCTTCATCACTATCTCTCTTCCTTCCTCCTATTCTCTTCATCACTATCTCTCTCCCTTCCTTTTTCTTTCGCATTTTTCTTTCGCACTCTCTCTCTCCATCAATAGAAAGATAAAGAAGAGAGGGTGAGGGAAGAAAGTGATTAGAGATGTAGAAATGAGGAGAGAGAATGAGAGACTACAGACGAGAGTAAGAGAGTTAGAGCGGGAGAAAGAGCAGAGAGATGTGAGATATGATACATAGAGTGATAGAGTGAGAGAGAGTGAGAAAGAAAGAGAGAAAAAGGAAGAGAGAAGCTTATGTTATCTCTCTCCTCTCTCCTTCCCTACCACTTTAATTCTCTCCTTATATAACCCTCTCATATGTTCTCTCTCTATTCCAAGCATTTACTTTCTTATCTCTCATGCTTGATCTTTCCATATTTTCTTTCTCTTATTCTCCATCTCTCTCTCTCTCTTTCCCTCAGTTCCCCCTCCCTCCATCTCTCAGAGAGCAAGAAAGAGAGATGTAGAGACAAAGAAGTGCATGGGTTAGAGAGGAAGAGAGAAATAAAGAATGAGAAAGAGGAGAAAGAAAATATAGGAGAGGGTTGGAGGGAGGGAGGGAGATAGGGAGAGTATGCATCCATCTCTTTCCTAGTTTCTTTCTCTTTCTTTATTTTCAGCTCTCTCTAGCTCTCCCTATCCATCTTTATCACTTCCTAGCTTTCTCTTCCTCTCTCCTTCTTACTTTTTTTCTCACTATCTCTCTCCCTATCTCTCTCCCTCTCCCACCCTCTCCCACTCCCTCTCTATTTTTTCTCTCTCTCCCCACTATCTCTCTCACTATCCCTGTCTCTTTATCTCTCCCTACCTCTCCCTTCCTCTCGTGTCTCCATTTTTCCTTCAATAGACTCTCTCCCGCTTCATCATTAGAGAGATAAAGAAGAGAAGGTGAGAGAAGATGGATAGTGATAGGAGAGATACTAAGAGAAAAGACAATGAAAGATTATAGAAGAGAGTGTGAGAGATTTTTGAGTCTCTTATCCCTCTTTCTCAATCTTCCTTATTCGAAGCATTTACTTTCTTATCTCATGCTCTCCCTTTCCACCCCTTCATCGCTCTCTATCCCTCTTTCCATCCCTCTCTCTCCTTCTCTTCATCCCTTCTCCTCTCTCCCCTTCCCTCTCCTTTCCTACTCTCTCTCCATCTCTCATTAATCATTCCATCCATCTCTCTCTCCTTCTCATCCTCTCTTTATCTCAACCACCTTCCTTGTCTTCTATCTCACTCTCTCTAACTCTCTCCATTGTTCTCTCTCACTCTCCCCTCACTCTCTATCTCTCTCTCTTCCTTCACTCTCTACCTCTCTCTAGCTCTCTCTATTTTTCTTTTCTCTTATCTTCACTCTTTTACTCGCTTCTCTCTCATCTTTATCTCTCTCTCAACCATCCTTTATCACTTACAGTCTCGCTCACTTTGTTCAGTCTCTCACTTATTTTCTCTTTCAGTCTCTCTTGCTCTCTCAATTATTCTCTCTTCTCTTTCTTTCTTAATTGTTTACGTTCTATCTGCCCTTCTCCATCTTGCTCTGTCTCCATCTCTCTCTAAAATTTACCTCTCTCTACCCTACCCACTCTAACACTCTTT
>NW_018239407.1:0-5318 GCF_001263595.1 Phalaenopsis equestris | reverse complement strand
TCTTTCCCTCTCTCGCATATCATTGTCTCTTTTTACCTCTCTTTCTTTATCTCTCTCCCATTCTCTTCTCCCCTCATTTTACTTCCTTGCCTGTAACTCCCTCTCATTATCTATCTACCCATCCTTCACTCATTTTAGCCTCCCTTCAAAACTCTCTCCCTTACCCTCTTTCTCTCTCTCACTCTCTTTCTCTCTCACTCGCAATGTCTCTATATCCTTTTCAATCTCCCCACTTCCTTTCTTACTTCTTTCTCTCTTTATCTCTAAGTTAAAGGGAGCAAAAGAAATTAATGGTCCAAGAAAGGCAGAGAAAGAGGAAATGAGCAAGGGAAGGTGAGAGGCAGCAAGAGCATGAGAGAGAGAAGAGAGAGGAGATGACAGATAGGTTGATAGTTTGAGGAATAAAGAGGAGATGACTGATAGTTTGATAGTTTCGGAAAGAGAGACAGAGCTATCTTCCAATCTCTTGCTCCACACACACGCTATGTCTCGCTGGATTGAGAGAATAAAGACAGGGAGAGAAAAAAAAATTTAATAAGGTGGGGTTGTAGAACGTTAGAGACATGTTGAGATAGAGAAAATGAAGAGAGGTGGGAAAGCAAGAGAAATAGAGAGAGTGGAAGATAGATAAAAGGAGAAATAGAGAGTGATAAAGAGAAGAGTGAAAGAAAGAAAAGAGAGAATGAAAATAAAGAGCAGGAGAGAGGTGGAGAGTGAGGTAAGAGAGACAGTAAGAGAGAGAGGAATAGATAGTGAGGTAAAGAGAGTAAAAGAGAGATTAAACAAGAAAGAGAAAGTGAGAGTGAACAAGAGGGGGGAATTAGAGAAGGAGAGAAAGAAAGGCCATATACCTTCAACTCTCTCAAACTTATTTTGAGAGTGAAAGAGAGTTGGGAAAGTGAAAGCAATAGAGGGAGAGAGAAAAGAGCAAGAAAGAGAGAGAGAAGAGAAATAGAGAGAAAGGGAGGGGAGTGGGAGGGTGGGAGAAAATGAACAAATGAGATAGAACATGAAGGAGAGAAAGTGAGAGAGTAATGGACCATTGTCTCCCTTTCCCTCTCTTTCTTTATCTCTCTCTCATCCTCTTCTCCCCTCATTTCCCCTCCCTCCCTGTAACTCCCTCTCATTATCTATCTCCCCATCCTTCACTTACTTACAGCCTCCCTTCAAAACTCTCACCCTCGCCCTCTTTCTCTCTCTCTCACTCTCTCACTCTCTCTCACACACACTCTCAGTGTCTCTCTAACCTTTTCAACCTCCCTGCTTTTTTTCTTACTTCTTTCTCTCTCTTTATCTCTAAGTTAAAGGGAGCAAAAGAAAATAATGGACCAAGACAGGGAGAAAAAGAGGATATGAGTGTGGGAAGGTGGCACAGGCAGCAAGAGCATAAGAGAGAGAAGGGAGAAAAGGAGGTGGATAGGTTGATAGTTTGAGAAAGAGAGAGGGAGCTATCTTCCAATCCCTCACTCCACACACACGCTACCTCTTGTTGGATTGAGAGAATGAAGATAAGGAGAGAGAGAGAAATGTTACTATGGTAGGGATGTAGAATGTGAAACTGTCTCTCTTTCCTCATTGTCTCCCTTTCCCTCTCTTTGTTCATCTCTCTCTATCCTCTTCTCTCCTCATTTTACCTCCCTCCCTGTAACTCCCTCTCATTATCTATCTCCCCATCCTTCACTCACTTTTACCATCCCTTCAAAGCTCTCACCCTCACCCACTTTCTCTCTCTCGGTCTCTCTCTCACACACACTCTCATTGTCTCTCTATCCTTTTTGACCTCCCCACTTTTTTTCTTACTTCTTTCTCTATCTTTATCTATAAGTTAAGGGAGCAAAAGAAAATAATGGACCAAGATAGGGGGAGAAAGAGTAAATGAGAGAGGGAAGGTGGGCGAGGCAGCAAGAGCATATGAGAGAGAAGGGAGAGGAGATGGTGGATAGGTTGATAGTTTGAGAAAGAGAGAGGGAGCTATATTCAAATCACCCACTCCACACACAAGCTATGTCTCGTTGGATTGAAAGAACAAAGATAGGGAGAGAGAAAAAAGTTAATAAGGGAGGGTTGTATAATGTGACCTAGAAAGAGACATGTTTAGATAGAGAGAGTGAAGAGAGGTGGGCAAGCAAGAGCAACAGAGAGATTTGGAGCTAGATAAAGGGAGAAAAAGAGAGCGATAAAGAAAAGAGAGACGACGAGAATAAAGAGCAGGAGAGAGGTGGAGAGTGAGGTAAGAGAGAAAGTAAGAGAGAGGGGGTAAATAGAGAGGTAAAGAGAGTAATAGTGAGAATGAACAAGAAAGAAAAAGTGAGATTGAATAAGAGAGGGGGGTAGAGAGGGAGAGAAAGAGAGGCCATATACCTTCAACTTTCTCACATTTCTATTGAGAGTGAGAGAGAGTTGGAAAATTGAGAGCAATAGAGGGAGGGAGAAAAGTGCAAGAAAGAGAAAGAGAGAAGAGAAAGAGAGAGAAAGGGAGGGGAGAGGGAAGGTTAGAGAAAATGAACAAATGAGATAGAACATGAAGGAGGGAAAGTGAGAAAGAAACAAATATAAAAACAACAAGAGGAAGAGCAATAGTGAGGGATTGGGAGAAAAAGATAAAGAAAGAGAGAGAATGAGAAATAAAGTAAAAGGGGTAGGGACAGAAAGCAAGAAGGAGAGATATTGTGAGAGAAAAGAGAGCTAGAGAGCGATGCAAAAGAGAGTGAAGAAGAGAGTGAGAGGGTGTGAGAGAAAGCAAGAGAGGGATAGGGAACTAGATAAAGAGATAGAGCGGAGAACCAAGAAAGAGAGTGGGAGCAATTGAGGGACAGTGAGATAGAGGGTGTGTAAGAGACAAAAAAAGAGTGAGGGAGGGAGCTTAGAGAGAGTGAGTAGAGAGGGAGGGAGAGGGAGACAGAGTGAGAGCTAGAAAGAAAACCAAGAGTAGAGATAGTGTGAGAAGAATGAGAGAGAGAGGGAGGCTCTTTCTTTCACTCTCTAAAGATTTCTATCTTGCAATCCCTTACTCCCTCTCTCTTATCTCTCTCACACTCTCCCTCTCTCTATCACTCTTTCTCTTCCTCACGCTCTTTCAATTCCTTTCTCTGTCTCACACACACACACAATCTCTCTACCCTCTTTTGCCTCTTTCTCTCTCTATCTCTTTGTCAGTCTGTCTCTCACAAACTTGTGATTTTCTCTCTTAACCAACCTCTCTTTTGGTCTCTTACTGTCTCTCACTTGTTCAAACTCTCTCACTCTCTCTCGCCATCTGATTCTTGCTCAACCTTTCTAGCTCTCTCACACTCTCTCTCCTTCCCCCATCTCCTCTCCCTCCCTTCCCTCTCTCATTATCTCTATTTCTCTCTTTTTTACTCTCTCTTACCCTCCCTCCCTTTCTCCCTCTCCTTATTCTATAATCCTCACTTCTTTGGCTATTTGTTATCTCTCTCTCACTCTGTCTCACTTTCTACCTCTATTAGATGTGATGTAGAAATGGGGAAAAATAGATTGATAGAGAGAGATATATATAATGATACAGTGAAAAGAGGGAGGGGGAAAAGGTAGAAAGAGAGTTGAAGAGAGTGAGGTTGTTAGTATGAGAGAGATGGAGAGTGAGAGAAAGGAATAAAGAAAGATAAAGAGAGAAACAGTGAGAGATACAAAAATAGAGCAGTTGATGGAGGGAGAGAGCAAAAAGAATGTATGTAGAGGAGAGAGCAACCAGAGGGAGGGAGGAATATTTTTGTCTAGCCCTTTCTCCCTCCCTCCTTCTATCCCTTCAACATTTCCTTACCACAATATCTCTTGCTTTCTCTCTATGCCTTCAATGTCTCTCATCATTCCGTCTCTCTCTCTCCTCTCCCTCTCTTTCTCTCTCTTTCTCTTTGCTTCACTCTCAAAATCTCTCAATTTTCTCTTCCTCTCCTTCTCTTTCTCTCTCTTTCTCTTTGCTTCGCTCTCAAAATCTCTCAATTTCCTCTCTCACTCTCTCCCTCACACACACACTCTCTCTCTCTATCTCTCCAGAGATAAAAGAGAGTAGGGAGGAAGAGATGACAAGAGTGAGAGAGTGAGATAGGGAATAAATAAATAAAAAGTTATTGAGATAGGCTCACTCGCTCTTTACTTCACTCTCTCTCATTGCCTCTCTCTCTCACACTTCATTGTCTCTCTCTCTCTCTCTCACACTCTCTCTCATTGTCTCTCTCTCTCACACTCTCTCTCATTGTCTCTCTCTCTCACTCTCTATGATTGTTTCATTTCATTTATTTAGCTCTCCATCTTTCTCACTATGTTCCTCTCACTCTCTAATTCTCTCCCACTTCCCCCCTCCATTGCTTTCTGCCTTTGCTCTATTTAGAAAGAGGGAGAGAGCTAAAGAAGGATAATGAGAAAAAGAGTGAGAGATACTTACACGCTCTCTTCTTGCACTTTCCTCAACATGTTTCTCTCATTCCATCTCTCTCTTCTCTCTCAACCTCTATATCTTTTACATATTTATTTCTTATTTTTGTTTCTCTTCTTTATATCACTATCATTTTATCTCCCTCATGTTCTCTCTCACTCTTCATTATTCTCTCTCTCTATATCATTATCTCTATCTCTCTTCATCTTAACCTTTATTCCTCCATCTATTTCTCTCTTTATCCCTAACTCTTTCCAAGCCTTCTTTTCACTCTCTCACCTCCATTTTCTTTATCTCTCTCTCACTCTCTCTCACGCGGTCTTTTCCTCTCTCTCCCCCCTCACTCATTCTGTCTCAGCAATATCGTAAACCTCTCAAACTCTCCCACCCTTCTCTCTCATCCTCCATCTCTCCCTTAAAGAGCACGAGTGAGAAAGTGAGAATTAGAGAGAAAACGAAGGGGATAGAGAGAAAGGCAGAGAATAGGAGAGGGTGAGAGAACAAAGAGGAGGTTATGGAGCTTATATAAGAGAAATTGAGAGCGAGAGAGTAATATCTCGTGCTTGTCTCTCTATTCTATTCTCTTCCTCCTTCACACCCCATTTCACCTCTCTCTTGTACTCTCTGCCTTAGTCTAGTTCCCTCCCTTTCCATCTTCTCTCTTTCTCTTTCTCTTTCTCTTCTCCTCATTCTCTCTTTTTCTCTTCTACTCCCTCTCCAACCATCCCTCCTCTCCTTAACTTTCTCTCTCATCATCACTTCAATTTTCCTTTTCCTCTATCCCTTTTCTCTTAAATCCTCCTCTCTAACTTTTTCATGATATGAGCGAGGGATGGAGAAGAGGGGAGGAAGAGAGAGAGGAGAGAGAGAGGAGAGAGAGAGAGAGAAATATAGCATGTGAGTGTTACTTCCTCTCTCTATCTCT
>NW_018239406.1:0-371 GCF_001263595.1 Phalaenopsis equestris | reverse complement strand
GATTCATGAAAAGAAGAAAGATATTTTCATATTTTCTGCTTTTATTTTACATGAACTCAAGCTATTTAGAAGTTGTTACTGTTTTGTCAAAATATCAAAAATACCAAAAATATTTGAATTTTAATTACTATCAAATTACCTATAATTTAAGTAATTATCTTTTTGAAATAGAAGTTTATTGTTTGAAAGTGCATATTGCCAATTTCCCTATGAGATCGATATTTGGGGCTTAATAAAAAATTCTTAAGTGAAAATATAATCCAATACATTGTTATATTATTGCATATATCAGTAACAGGATCAATATGCCCATCTAATTTTATGACAATGATTCCAAATATTCTTTATCTTACAACTCTTCATCTTAAAAT
>NW_018239405.1:0-867 GCF_001263595.1 Phalaenopsis equestris | reverse complement strand
TTGGAGATCTGTTTGGAAAAGGTATTCCCCGTGGGGCGGGGGACTGTGGTCCGTATGGTGCGATATATTTCTACTGTGGTTGATCCAACACTACCTTGGTAATGGGAGTTGTGGCATCCGTCTTCCTTTGGTTGGGATTATCAACCATTAAACACCGGTCTATCCCACCTGTTGTTTGATTTTGTGCGACTATATTTATGGGGATTATTGTTTTGTGGGTTTTGACCCCCTAGCTAAGGCTTCTTGGAGGGCATCACCATATGTTCTCTCATTTTCAATACTAGTTCTTTCTTCTGATTACTTGTTGTCGGACTATCTCCCTCATACTATCGATCTCTTCAGTCTGGTTCTGTGTCTATCGAGTGGTTGCATTGTCGTTGTGCTATGCTTCTCTTCCTGTTGGAGGCATAAATTCCATGCTCACCGAAACTTTCAGGGTGTTGAACTAAAAAATTTCTCGAATCCTTCCCGAGGAATGAAGTGCAGATAATATGATAAAGAATGAATAGTCAAAATGAGCTTCATATTTATAGGTTTAGGGGATATACTAGCATACATTTATCTTTATGTCCCCACTATGTATGAAGGAATTGAAGATTTATAACGTCAATTATCTGATACATCAAAATAAGTAAAATAAATATTTGCTGACGGCGGTGACCCTTTGCTCGTTTGCTCATCTTTGTTCATTCGTCTCTAATGAACTGAATCACGAGAGGGTAATATGAGAGCCTCTTGGTCGACCTTATCTGTGACTTCTTCTAAACCCTGGTTCGCTTGCTTTGCCTGGTAGGTGATAGATAATTCTTCGTTCGGCTGGTTCTGCGAATAACTTTTATTCAAATTTAATGTCAGTTGGTTCACCAC
>NW_018239404.1:0-1631 GCF_001263595.1 Phalaenopsis equestris | reverse complement strand
TTGTTGAGAAAAAATCATTCCAAATTGGTCTAACTACCTTCAAAATTGCAGCAACTTGATTTGCTAACATAGCAAGAGCATCAATTTCATGAATATTGGCTACGTTCTTAGGATTTACCATTTCAAAAGGCCATTGAAAATTATTTGTAGTCATTTCTTGAATTAAAGCATAAACATCATTAAATGGTTTTGACATCAATGAACCACCAACAACGACATCAATAATAGATCTAAGAAATCCTGCTAATCCATTGTAAAAGGTTTGAAAAACTAACAGTTTGAAATACTAACAATTCTGGTATAGCATGGTGTGGACACTTTCTTAAGAGTTCTTTGAATCATTATCATGCTCAATAAATAGATTACCTTTTAAACTGACAAAAAGATGTAATATCATTTCTAGGCTTTGCAGTTTTTTATGATGGAAAATATTTAACAAGGAATTTCTGTGTTGAATCACCCAAAGTTCTAATAGATCTGGATGATAAAGAATGTAAGCAAATCTTAGCCTTATCACTCATTGGGGAAGGAAATAATCTAAGTCTTTTAGCATCATCTGATACACCATCTTATTTAATTGAGCACACAATTTTAGAAATTTAGCAAGATGTAAATTTTGATTTTCAGTTGGTACTCCCGCAATCTGATTATTTGATACCATTTGGATAATAAAGGGATTAAGCTTAAATGAATTAGCCACTACAACGGGTTTTTGACACTACAACGAGTTTTTGAATACTACAATGAAGTTAATCCACCGTAAATCTCTTAAAGGTCTAAAATTTTCAACATTTTTATTATTTTGATCTTCCATTTCTTGAAATTTTTCAGTAATTTTTTATTTTTTATTTTTCTAATAGTTCTTTCTAATTTAGAATCATAAGGCACAAGTCCAGTGGAACCTTAACTACGCAAAAATTACTATAAAATGCATTAAATAAAATATAACAAAATAAAAACACATGTTGACCTCACTTTTGGTTGAGGCCTAGAAATTTCTTTAGTAGCTTAGGTCTAGCCATAGGACTTTCCAACTGACTAGTCTTAGAAAACTAGAAAAGGTACCCTCACCATTAGAAACTCAAAACTCTTCTCTTTACTCAAATTGAAGTTCCACATATTGGTCCTAACCTCTAGCACTTAGTAGGTAAGATTTTTTTACTCAGCTTGAAATTCCACATATTGATCTTAACCTCTAGCATTTAGTAGGTAAGATCATTATAAGAGAATTCAAGAAGAGTCCCTATAGGATTACTTGGCTTTAGGGTCGACCTTGGGTGGTGACTTGGAACTAGGATACACCATATCTTCACAATGCATTAATCCATGGTTCATTTAGAATGGATATCTATCCAATTCTATGTGAAATGCCTAACTGGTCTCTTGCCCCTAGGCACCTCTAAATTACCTAACTGCCCTTGGGACCCAAATTTGGCCAAAATTCCCAAATTTTGGCAAAATACCCAAAACTAATCAAAACTCATTCCAAACACTTTGAATACATCCAAATTTGCCAAAACTGACAAAAATTTCCAAAAATGACCAAAGTACCAAAATGCCCCTCCATGGCCCAAAAATCCCAAATTTCTAAAAATTCAAAAAAAATCCCAATAAATCCAAAATATTTTCAA
>NW_018239403.1:0-396 GCF_001263595.1 Phalaenopsis equestris | reverse complement strand
TAGACCTCAACCAAAAGTGAGGTCAACAGATGTTTTGCTAGAGTCGTGCATATTGAGTTGTTTTTGTTGCAGTGGCTCGCATCGCGCCCTCTTCTTTTGCAAAAAGGAGGTTAATGCTCGATAGCGACGCGCCGTAGCACCTAACGGTCTTCTTCAGACCCGTTCCTCTGCTTTCTCACGGATCTCTTGATCTCGCTACCAAAGGTAGGTGAGCCTTTTGCTAGTAGTAGGTCTACCACTACTGTCACCGGTGTGACTTTTGACCCGACTCTCTTTCTGTTCCGGTTCCCCTGAGGATCCACCCGTCCCTCGATTAGGCAGGAAGGCCAGAAGGACCAGAAATAGATTGATGTGAATTCAACAGCTTGTCCTGCATCAGGTCTATATACATGTTCT
>NW_018239402.1:0-504 GCF_001263595.1 Phalaenopsis equestris | reverse complement strand
ATGAGTCTCTCTCTCCTTACTTGGAGTTTCGCTTTTGGGGTTATAGCCTCTCTCCATAATAGGAGTTTCGCTCATATTATCGTGACTTGGTTCTCTTCATTTGAGTCACAGTTGAGCCTTTTCGTGAAACCTTGTTTTTCAGTCCATGTGTCAGTTTCTAGAGGTAGCAATTTAATGCATTTTGTCCCTTTCTCACCCTCGACAGTTCGGTTGCTGCATTATCGCAAGCATCGATGTCATTGTACCTTATGATTGGTTTCATGACCTTTCCCTATTTTTGATCGTTGTCCCTTTTTGCCCCGCAACGCGGAAGAGCAAGAGGATGGATACGATAGTTACCGCTGGGGGAACCCTTTCCCTTCTCCCAGAGCATTTTTTGTGCTTCTGAAGGTGTTATAACTTTCAGTTCCTTCGAGCACTTTTGTGAGATTACCTTACGTAATCCAACGCCCTCTGAGGTGTTTACTCGGTGCCCTCCCCATTTAATGGGGAGACGTGCATATT
>NW_018239401.1:2244-2575 GCF_001263595.1 Phalaenopsis equestris | reverse complement strand
CCGACAGCTTCTTACGGGCAAACCTTACACCAAAAGTAGTGCCGACAGCTTCTGGCGACACTATTTTGGATAGTCATTTACTTTACCAATTTTCAACATATAATGTTAAGCTTGGGCAGCATGTCATACTTTACCCTTTTCTGTCTTGGGAAAGTACGATCAACTCTTTTGAACTTCAGGATCATCTGTTCAACCATCTTTGAACAGAGTGATTCAGAAGGCCCTTAAGGACATTCTGATCTTTATATGGGGTCGGACCCCCAATAAGTGTGTAGGTGGACTAGTTCCTCCTCGGCGTTGTGTAAAGTGGGTCTCGCACTGGGTCCTAAAA
>NW_018239401.1:0-1540 GCF_001263595.1 Phalaenopsis equestris | reverse complement strand
AATTTATCCACTGCAGAGAAAAGGCAAATTCTATCCTCTTATGAATACCGATGGACATGAAAATGTCCGAAAGATTGCTGCTACTCTGCCAATCTCTCGTGAACAGAGTAGGGGAAGGAAGAAATTCCATCCCATCTCTCAAGTCAGTACTGTTTTTCAACAATTGGCTGTCAAAGAAGGTTGTTCAGTCCACGAGTTACTCAGACGAATGGAACAGACAATATCCCCTCGAATGACAGAAGAGATTCTGAGGGATATTAAATCCAAACAAAATAGATCTGCTCATATTTCTGTTTTGTCCCGTTTGGGAAATAGATTTGATACTACAGGACATCGACCGATAAAATCAAGATTGGGTCCAAGAATTTTGCAAAAATATTTATCTAACACTGTATATGGTGTACATAAAGAGGAGCATACTGCTTCTCAACATGTTGATAATTCTGTTAGGACACCTTGTCCTGAATCATCATTGTTGAAGAAGAAGATGTGGATACCCAAGGTTGTTTCACCGATACAGTCTGATAAATCTGATCAAGAAATAAAATTAGAATCCGAGGAATCAGATATTATTACAATTATTGCCACTGAAATGGAGAAGGAAACCCCACAAGGTTCTCCAAGAGTAAGTGATATATCACGAATTGAAGAGAAAGTCGAAAAACGTCGAGATGAGATCTACGAGTTAGCTCGAGAACATGGAGTCTCCAGAAGTGAATAAGATGAAGACTTTGATTTTAGTGACTATCTTGAAGAAGACTTCATGGATATCCATGTTGTTGAAACAAGAGCTTCTGCATCACCACGAGATTAAAATGTCATTGAAGAAATCTAAGAAGATGATTATGTATGCAAATACTCGATCAATGGCTTCTGCCAGTCTTCGTTGATATTTATAATCGCATTTATTGTGTCTTCTTCTTTTTCGAGTTTATGTAGGGTTTCCATGTCAATCTTAGATAGAACTTGTCTGCCCTGTACTATGATTTCTATGGAATTTTCCGGGGGACATGCCAATTCTTTAGAGAGTTTTGCTAGAGCGTCTGCATGAGCATTATCTACCCGGGGAATCTGATAGAAAGTCACGTTGAGAATCTGTTCTAACAGTTTCATCATGTACTGGTAATATGCTGACAGTATGGGCTTCAAAATTCTCTATTGTCCAGCAATTTGTTGAATGATAAGTTGGGAGTCACCGTAGATGGTAATATCTTTTATGTCCATTGTCCATTAAGATTGTCAACTCTAATCCTGTAATTAAAGCTTCGTATTCTGCTTCATTATTGGTGCAAGGCTCTGTCAGGTGGTACGAGAATCTCAGCATACCCTTGTCTGGAGTGATGAAAAAACTTGATGAATGCATATGATTTAGACCTACACCAAAAATAGTACCGACAGCTTCTGGCCCCTATCCCAAAAGAGTTGGCATATTTTTTGAAGTGACACCAAATGCGCACTTTAAGTGATACTTTATACCGGGCAAACCCATTTTAATATTGGCTTATATTCACCACTAAGTCCTTTAGACCTAAGTGAGTGT
>NW_018239400.1:0-1801 GCF_001263595.1 Phalaenopsis equestris | reverse complement strand
TCTACCTCCACCAATCATAATTAGACGACTTATTCTGATAATGATTGCTAATTATGACGATTAAATTTGGCGATTTTATCCCCATCGACACTTCACATATCTTATTAGAAAAACTTCGATTGTAGATTTAAATACAATTCATAATGATACACTGTAGCTCGAAGGCCCTACCCTGTAGAATTGAAAATTCAGAATCAATATAAAAACACAATACTAGGAATTTTTTAATATATGAGTGGTTAGACAGTTAGACAAAAAATAAAACTAATTGTTTAATTAAAAGTTGATTTTTTTGGCTTTCAATTGAGCAAAATTTTCAAAAAATTATAGTGTAATGTCTAACCTAAAAACAAGCTAAATCCACCAAAATAAACCTGGTAAATATATTTATTATGTTCCTTATAGTCTTTGGAATGATTTCTTGACGAACTTCATCACATCTCAAGAATGGAAAAAAAAAACATTATAGCATTTTTATGAAAGTTGATTAACCCTCTAAGATGGCATATTTTTTGCCAATTTCAAAACAAACGATGCTTCCCACATTGCTAATCTATTCTTTAAGAAAACTATATGCATACATGGATTACATTTGATCATTATGACCAATCGTCATGTTTTTTATTTCAAATTTTTTAAACTATTTATAGAAATTTCAGGTATTAAATTAAAATTTTTATATGTTTTTCATCCTCAAATTAACAGTTAAACTGAGGTAGTTATTAAGGCCTTAGAAAACTGTTTAACTATCTTATAAAGTTTAGGAAAGGGACTTAAATTTTGTAGACTTTCAAATTTGCTTGCACTAGTAATATTTCCAAAACAACTAAAATCTCAATTTATAAAATAATGTATGACTAGAATCTCAAAAGGCTTATTAATTTAGCTAACTTCTTGCCTGATACATTCTCTAACTTTGTATTTTTATTTGCCAACAATTTTCAATACCTCCATAACATAGTAGGAAAGTAAATTATACTGAGTAATGATAAATATGCTTCTAAGGTAAACTGTAGTAGACAATGTTTTAACTCAAATTTTCCATGAGCAATACTACAACACTACTTCTGAGAAATTAAATGCAATGGCTTATACATTCCTATTGCCATGTACTTTATAGAAATAAGAGCTTATCGACAATAGAAGAACAAATGAAAATAAAGAGCTTATATGTGCCTATTGCCATGTACATTACACTTAGAGTCTATGCATCAGAAGATTATGGCGGCTTTTGGCTGTATCTAAGATTTACCTTAAATAGAATTTATTAAATCCAGATTTAGCAAATCCATAATCCCTTGCGATCAACGGAGAAATAAATCAGCTTCATTTGGATTTACGAAATCCAAATTTACATTACCAAAAAGACGAAACGCGAGAGAATAATAATAGAATGCATAAAAATTGAAGCTAACGGAGCGTTAGACTTAGTTTTATTTTTCTTGGGTGTTTGGCTGGATTTAAGTTAAATCCAAGGCTAAATTCAATAAATAGCCTGCAATCAAGCACTATCTATGCCGGAATCACAAGACTAGAATGATAATAATTTAGAGAAGTCTTGCTTTAGTTAATTTTACTTGAATAACTAAAGTAATAACCCTCTTACAAGTTGGATCACAAGAACATTGTTTGTCCACTCATTTTCGAATGGGCTTAATCAAAACATAATTTGTGGATAGTTTAATAGAAAGTATAACACTTTGCTTCCTGATTTAATGATTTCATAAATGATCATAATATGACAATCAAAACACACACACATATACTTATGTAAGCTGAAATTTTAAGCAACAAAAGTCTA
>NW_018239399.1:0-370 GCF_001263595.1 Phalaenopsis equestris | reverse complement strand
TAGGAAGCATGTCTGAACCAAGCTTAATATAAATCCTGTTTAATCCCTTATATTAAATATGGGAACTTATCGGCAAATATAAAGGTTTTCCATACCAAACAGATGTCATATATTTCTTAGTTGATCCTCATCCTCAAGTCTTGTGTTTATCCTTTGGGATAGATACAGGATTTGAGGAATAGCGCTCTTTCATTTAAACTATGAAAAATATGGGGTCAGATTAATTTCATATTTTTCTAAAGCTAAATATATATGTAAATTAAAAGGTCCTTCCAAAGCGGGTAAAGGGATTTTGATTCCGATGACCGATAGCTTCTTATGGGCAACTCCCCCCACCCAAAAATAGTGCTGATAATGAAATGCTTAAATA
>NW_018239398.1:4610-10676 GCF_001263595.1 Phalaenopsis equestris | reverse complement strand
TAGCTGTGATTCTGGAGCATCATTCATGATGATTCATCGGCTTATCACGACTATTTGTAGTTTGCTTTATGAATTTCCCTTCTCCATCTAGTCTTGTTGAGTTTGTGTTAGGATTAATAAACATAGTGAGTCATTGGATTGAGTTAATATGTTCTAGCATGTCTCAGTAGTCATTTGTTTATAATGGGTATCAAAGTGATAGATAGTTAAGAGTCTTATAAAAGCCCCTTTTTTCGTCGTTATGCTTTTTTTATGTAGATTTCCTTATTTTGATAGCTTGCAAGCTTGATTGAATAGGCTTGGAAAAAATAATACTCTTGAATATCCACCAAATTCCACTTCTATTCAGAATAATAGATACATGCTGTTAAAGGATATTTTTGTGAAGGAAAATACAGTCACCATCCCAAATATAGAGTATATTGATTGCTTCCTATAGTGTCTATTGATTTCTTCCTGTAGCAATGCAATACTAGCTCCATCGTGGATGAAGTGGGTCATTCTAAAATTTTGCCACGAGACACAACCTTAAGTAACCAGCCAAATCAACTTTGTATGTGTCCTGCTGTTTAGCATGATTATTGTTTACAAACAACTAATCTTGCGAACATTTTATTAGAATATCCTTCTTATAAATTTCCTAATGTTAACTTGGTGTCTTATGATATTGTTAGCTATGAAGTTTCATACTTAGAAAATGATCTCACAAATGCAGCTCCTCTGGTGCCCATGCTTGAATTTGACTTTCAAGATGAATTATAGGCATGGGCGTATAATGACACCACAGAGGATATTGTGCCCTATTTTGGAGAAGTTCAAGAACTATCTCACAAGGAGATTCCTTTTAGTGGTGAACATTTTATTGAAATTTGATTTGCTTGATGGATTCATTGTTTGATGGAATGTATGTCTGAACAACCACCATTGGTTCTTTTGATGTCATTTTTGGTCCATTGTATAGGAGAACTATGATTAAATAATTTCTCTAAGCACTAGATGGATGCACACCTCCCTTACTTTTGTTACTCCATGGCTTTCTCACTTGAATTTATCTGTTTGTTTATGTGATTCAACTTTCAGGGCAAGGCCAATTATAAAGGTTTGTTAATCTTATGGTCAGTAAATATAAAGAATCATTAGATTGAGTTAATATGTTCTATTAATTCTTTGTAGTCATAAATCTTAATGGGTATTAATGTGTCTAATAGGTAGTTAAGAGTCTCTGTAATACTCCTATTTTGGAGTATTAGGGCATCAAGAAATAAAATGAGATCCTTTTGATATACTCTTCTTCCTCCACCTTCTTTCCATCCTGCTTTTTCTAGGAGTTGCCAGTGAATTGCAATCTTCATTCGTCCCTTGATCCTATAGATTCTTACGAGTCAGCTCGTGATACCATGTTGATTGTATTAAAATTTTGATATCCTTTATTCGTAGCTTTGTTAAGTACAGATTTTTATAACTGACTGTAGGAGGAGAAACATGTAATCTTAAGGAATTAAAAATTGAAAGTTTGAATAAACTTGAAAGATCATTTTGTTGTTACGAGTATTTACTATGTTTTTAAAGGTTTGGAACATTAAATATGTCTTAGATACTTGTTAAAAACTTGCTAGCAAAATACACAAGCACATCCAAATTCCAAAAGATAGAGAGCAAAGAAATAAACAGTGAGAAGTACATAAAAGTTGGTATATCAATGTAGTCGGACTTGATATGGTTTTTTTTGTTACTTGCATATTAAAACCAGGAAAATAGTAATATTGAATTTTGACGAGGATATAGAAACCCCTATATCCTTTGTACCAATATACAATGTCATTCTTTTCTTGAAAAACTTTATTTGTGTTGAATAAGAAAAATTAATGGAGTAAATATCAGTATTAAAATCAAATATGTTTATTTGACATCATACTTTAGTTCTTCTCTTTTCATTTTTTTTAAGAAGCTTCTTTCACATATTATAATACATAAGATAGATTTAGTAATTTTCCATCATCAACTGCATAACAAAATAATTTGTTTTAAAAGAAATTTTTCTTTCCATTGTGAGGGCACATCTGCAAAGTGCTCTAATACTAGTTGACAATTAATACGATCTACAACCAATGAAGCACGGACACAGACACAGGTACACGAACACAGGCACATGTACATGAACACGACATGCACAATACGAGGACATGACGTATATGAAAAAAATAAGACACGACATGTCATGGACATATTTTCATTTTTAATTTCTATTAATATAAAATATATTTTTTTTGTTATTATTTATTAAAAATATAACAACACAAATTATGGAAGAATAAAATTTAACTTCATAAATTTAATTTATAATATAAAATCTCATACTTATGAAAATTAATTTTTAAAATTAGATATATAGGTCAAATGAATTCATCCAACTTATAATTCAACTTATCTACTAAAATTTAAAAAATCCTATGATTACAAGGAGGGAATTATTGATATTCGGCTTCAACGAATATTGTATGCACCTTCGATGCTTGATTTTGATGAATATTAGAGGGAGTTTTAACATGACGAGAGATGAGCAGTTTACATTTATAAATTTCTATTTCCCATGTCTTATTTTCTCGAAATTGTGTTAAGCTTACATCCAATGCGGTGTTGTGGTGTGTTCCGGACGTATTGATGCCTGAAAAAAAATCATACATATCTTTTGTAGTGTTGGAGAAATGTCGGAGAAGTTCGGGGCGTGTCGAACAAGTGTCAGTAGCTGATACATGTCTGACACAGGTATGACACATTTTTAGATGTGTCGGTGCTACATAGCACAACCAAAAACATCTGCTAAAGATTGAATAAATTGCAATAGAGAGGTGAGGGAGCTTAAAAGAGGGTTGATTTTATTAATACCAATGAAAGCAAACAAGATACATCGTTGATCTATTGTTCGAGAGGTAGATCGTTTCTCCACAAACCCTAGAAGTCGTCAGGAACGCCATGATAAAAGAAAAATTGTAGCCTAAACAAAAACATGACCCAATTAAGTTATTAGCCCTAAAATAACTCTCCCAAAAATCTTCAAACTCTCTCAAAACTCCCATAATCTATCATCCTTGTGCACGTGCTTAGAGTCTTAGTGGGCCTCACCTGGGGGGCAGGAATCCTTTGTGGCTGCACTAGGGTTTTCTGCTTTCTCCTACTAAACCAACCGACCACTGGAAGGTTGGGTTTTGTGGCTGCACTAGGGTTTTGCGCTTTCTCCTACTAAACCGACCGACCACTGGAAGGTTGGGGTGGGCCAGTCGGCTGGGTCCAGACCGACCCTGCCTGGATCGATTCTGTAACTGGGGTATCTGGTGTAACAGGAGAATACTCCCATCCCAATGAAGTACCTTGTCCTCAAGGTGGAATGATGGAAACTGCTTTTGGATCACTTCATAAGCCCCCACGTTGCTTCATAATATGACAGACCTTTCCACTTAACCAGTACTTCATTTGCTCCTGCCACTCCTCTGCGCACTCCTTCGACCTCTAATGATTCCAGAATCACCTCCTGGCAGAGCTTTAAATGAGCAAAGCCTGCTCAAGCTCTACTTGTCAACGACCTCACAAGTCGAGCTTATCAAGTCATGAGCTTGAGCTCAAGCTCAAACTTGAGTTCATTTATTAAACGAGCTCAAGCTTGAGCTTGTCCCGACTCGAGTAGCTTGCCTCTAGTCATTTCAATACATTTTCGGTTGAGCTACCACTAGACCTGAGCGTTGGGTAGGTCGGGCTTGGCATGGGCCGCGGGTCGGGTGGGCCTGGTTGTTATTTAAGAATTCATAGTCAAGCCCACCCACCCTAAACGTTGGGTTGGGTCGGGCCGGCCCACAGGCCTTATAAACAAAAAATATTTTATTAACATATGCATGCAAAAGCATAAGAGGAAACAACTAAAGACAAAATATAAGTTTAATATGAATTCAATATTAAAAAATTAACAATTTATTTTCTTCTTCTTCTAAAAAGAAACAAAAAATAACAAATTCAAAAAGAAAAATGTATTCCCAAAGAAAAAAAACACTAAGCAAACACAACAATCTATTCCCAACTCTTATTTAGTTATTTCTTCTCATGTAATCCATGTCTTGGAGACATTCCCAAGTTCTAAGCAACTGATACAAAGAAAACGGGAGAAGATGTAGTTTTAAGCAATCCATGTCTTGGAAAGCAAAATTTAATTAGTGAAATTCTTTTAAATTGAATGACATGGGGGCTCTTTAGTAAGTGTGGTTTTAAGGATTTGTTCAAAAGATGTAGCTATCTCTTAGTTTGGGGTTATGAGCATTAAATACATATCACCTAAATCCTATGTATTTACATAACTAACTCAAACTTTGCTTTTTTACATTTATACCACCCATATCTTTCATACCACCTAAAAAGTACTACAATTTTAATTTTTGAAATGTAAAATACGCCTTTTCATGCATAGGTATGGTGATAGGTATTTTAAAATTGAAATTTAAGCATTAGATATGAAAATACATGGGAATTGAGGGGTATGTATCTAAATCTTCCACAGCCAAAGCGGATTTATAATACATGCAATAGTAATAATAAAACAAGTTGGACAAGACATAATTACAGGAAAGGTTTATAATTTTGCCTTAGAAAAATCAGAAGAATTTCCTTTCATAATGTTCTTCAAACTGAGCTTTTCATATTCTTCCAATTTCTTATTTCTAGTCTGAGTTTTCTTGCGCCTCCAGTGCCTCATTTGTGCATATAGGCAAAATTGATGAGGAATTTTGACCATCAAGAAGCTTAGCTCTCTTATTAAAACAATGTTGAAATACATGACTCGAAGACTCTTTCATGTCTGCCATAGTAGAGTCAAAACTAATAAATTATGAGTTTTCTTTGTTTGGGCTGGGCTTTAGGCGGGCGGGCCTGGTTTGGCTGTCAGGCTTTGATTAAGTCAAAGCGGGCTCGAGCCGAGCTGGGCAAGGCCTACAAAAATCTATTTTTCCACAACCAAGCCCGCTCATTCCGAACTAGCTTATTGTGAGCCCGTCGAACCACCCGCCCAACACATAGTTCTAGCTATCACCGCATCATCCTCCGACCACCAATACCTTCTCCGATGAGCTTACGGAAAAATTAAATTTTTAGTTTGAGCTTGCAAGCCGACCGCTACCACTATAAGACGAGCTCGAGCTCGAGCTCACAATTTGACGAACAAGCTGAGTTCGATAAGGGCATAGCTCAAGCTCGACTCATTTACACCCTACGTCTAAGTCCTCTGTCAGCATAGGAGGTAGTGTATATGAGGATGTATGATCTCTGATAGCACTTCTCAACTGTGAAACATGGAAGACTAGATGTAATGTTGATGATAGTAGTAATCTCAAATGGTAGGCCACCGCTTCGATGTGTGTCGTCACCTCATTGGGTCCAAAATATAATGGCGAAATTTTATCGATCCTCTGTTTGACTAATGTCTTCTACCAGTAGGGCATCAACTTCAAGTAAACTATGCCCCGGGTTCGAATTGCACCTCTCTCTTATGTCCATCCGCTTTCCTCTTAATGATATATTGAGCTCTCAATAAATGCCCCTTGAGCTCCGCTAATATCCTGTCCCTTTTCTCCAAATACCGCTTGATACTAGATACCGATGTAATATTATTCCCCTAGTGTATCATGTGAGGTGGATCGTGCCCATACAAAATCTTGAAAGGGGTGGTCTGTGCTGCAGTATGATGTATTATACTAGTATTCGACCCAATCAATCCACTTAGCATAAAGCTTTGGTTTATCAGATGCAAAACAATGCAGATGTCTCCATACTCTTATTGACCACCTCTATCTGGTCATCGGTCTGAGGATGATTTGTTATTCTTCTCTTAAGAACATTTCCTTGTAATCTGAATAACTCCTTCCAAAATTGACTAAGGAACATCTTTTGTTTGTTTGATACAATAGATTCCGAAATTTTGTGCAAACGAATCACTTCTCGTATAAATACCGTAGCGACTGAAACCGCAATTAGGGCTGTTAAAACGGCTCGTTGTTCAAGGACAACACTATTTTCGCTCCCCGATCA
>NW_018239398.1:4111-4344 GCF_001263595.1 Phalaenopsis equestris | reverse complement strand
TATATATATATTAAGTAGTATTTTAAAAAAAATATAATTGACTACAAGACTACAAAGATTTATAATCAATTAAAATATTGATTAAGAAAATAGAATAAAAATTATTAAATTAGATTTAAATGATGTTGTAATATAAATAATAATTTTTAAATCTTGCTCCCTTATTGTTATATGGCTACATCATTAGGGTTGTTAAAAGGATTCTTTGTTCGTGAACAGTTCGTGTTTTGCGG
>NW_018239398.1:522-4101 GCF_001263595.1 Phalaenopsis equestris | reverse complement strand
ACGAACACACTTTTTGAGCTCGAAATATAAATGAGCCGAACACGAGCTGAGCTTGGCTCGCTTGTGTTCGGCTCATTTACACCCCTAACCGCAATGTAGGGGTATCATAATGGAATGAAATATGCATGCTTGCTCAGACAATTCACTACCACCAAGTTCATGTTAAAACCTTCTTATCCCGACAACCCTTCTATAAAATTTTTCTTCACTTTTTCCCAAACCTTCTCCGGTAAAGCTAAAGGATGTAGCAACACTTCTGGCGCCATGTTCAAGTACTAGTGTCATTGGCATACATCACACCATGCCACCACGTCCTCTACATTTTTTTGTATTCCCACCCAATAAAACTCTGCTGATAGATGACTATATGTCTTCTGTACCCCTGAGTATGCCCCAATAGCACTGCCGTTAAACTTGCGCAATAGTTTGGGGATGCACTTTGATGCCCTCAACAACACAAACCATCCCTGGTAGAGTAGTTGCTCTGTCTCAGAGTTTCCTAATCTAATACCAATAGTACTGGTAAGGCTGTTAGCTAGGACTCCTTCGCCCTTCTCAACGGTGCATCTGCGGCTTTATTCTCCAACAATGGTCGATATTAAATCTCAAAATCATATCCCAGTAGCTTGAATAGCCATTTCTGATGCTCCTTCGTCACCATCCTATATTATAGAAGATACTTTAAGCTCCTCTGATCTGTTATGACTAGAAAGTGTTGCCCCAATAGATGGGCCCATCACTTCGGAATGGTCAAGACAATAGACATCAATTCCTGATCATACACTTTCTTGAGCCTTGCCCTAGCTGCGAGCACCCGACTAAAGTAGGTTATTGGTCTTTGGTTCTGCACGAGTACTGCTCCTAATCTGTACTCTGACGCATCCATCTCAATCAATAATGATTTACTGAAATCTACGAGTGCTAACAGTGGAACGCTGGTCATGGCTCTCTTAAAATGTTCGAATGTCAGTGTCGCTATTTTCCTCTACTTGAAACTGTCTTTCTTCAGCTACTCTGTCAATGACTATGCTATCGTGTCGTACCTCTTTACAAAATTCCATAGTTTTCGACAAAACCTAAGAATCCTTTTAACCCCTTCAAACTTCTGGGTCCACCATAAGTCTCGATCTTGGACTGGTCCGCTCCTACTTCTACGTTTCTGCCCTGATCACCATGTGCCTGAGGTACTCACTCCATTTGTAGCTGACAAATGAACATTTCTTCAAGTTGGCGTACAACTGATGCTCTCTCAACTTCCCCAAGGTTGCTCTCAGGTGCCCCACATGCTCAACTTTTGTATGATTGTAGATCATAATGTCATCGTAGAAAAATAGGCCGAATTTTCTAAGGTAAGGTTGAAAAATCTGATTTATGAGAGATTGAAATATGACTGGAACATTGATGAGGCCACACAACATTACCAAGCAATCACAATGTCTTTCATGTGTCTGGAACGTTGTTTTGTGCACATCAACTGACTTCACTCTGATTTTATGGTATCTTGATTCAAGATCAATTTTTGATAACATGATTGACCCATAAAGTTCATCTAATAACTCATTAATCATAGGGATAAAAAGCTTATCCAATACAGTCTCTCTGTTCAAAGCCTGGTAGTTTATATAAAATCTTTAGCTACCATCTTTTTTCTTCACCAATATGATTGAACTGAAAAAGAGTCTCACACTGGACTTGATAATTCTCTCATCGAGCATCTCTCGGATCAATTTTTCTATCCCATCATTTTGAATCTGAGGATATAAGTACAATCTGACACTAATAGGATGGACACTTTCATTTTGGGTTAATGGAGTGTCGCGCTCCATTGGTGGCGGTAATCCGCTCGACTGCTGAAAGATGTCTAAAAATTGTTGTAGGAGCTGCCGAACACTCGAGATTCCTGACCTTTTATATGCTCTGCAACTTCACTAAATAGCCTAACAATGCGCCCTGTATCGTCTTGATCATGGTTTTGAGCAAGATCATGGTTGTACATAGGTTAGTATTTCCCCTCAGCACCACCTTCTCACCTTCCACCTTGAACTCCATTATCAGGAATTTCCAATCCACCTTCGTTTTCCCAAGTGTTTGCAGCCACTTCATTCCCACAGTTGCATCAGTGCTGCCCAGTCCAAGTTAAAGAAGTTCTCCACCCGTAAGCCATGTAGTGTCAGAGTTGTCCCCTTGCAAATTCCCCGGCTTTTCTTAACCTTCTCTGTCCCCATCACAACGCCAAAGCTCTCTGTATCTACTTGCTCTGACGCTAGTTGATTCACAACCTGATTTAGAGATGAAATTTTGTGTAGCCCCACTATCCACCAACACCACAATTGACTGTTTCCCGATCTGTACCCTCATCTTCATAGTGTGATTCAGAGTAAATCTCACTACTAAATTGAGGGACACATCCGCTGCATCCAAGTGTGAATGCTCCTCCTCCACCATGTCTTCCTCCGACTTCTCTCTATCTTTCTCCTTTTCATGAACTACAAGGACCTGAAGCACACGCTTCTTGCAATGGTGGCCTGGGGCATACCTCTCGTCGCATTAGAGATGTAGTCCTTTCGCTCTTTTTTTCTGCACTTTTGCGTCGGTGATGCGTTTGAAATTGCCTTTGGAACGGGTCTTCGTTTTCTTCTCCTTTGGCTTCCTTTCTGAAACGACGTTGTCTGGATTCTCAGTGTCATGACCTTCGAGGCACTCTTGTAAAATCCCCATGTGGTGTCGCTTTTGATAATCTTCTTCACCTGCTACTTGTCTTCCATCATTTGGGTGAGCTTCATCATCTTCTTCACCTGCTACTTGTCTTCCATCATTTGGGTGAGCTCCATCATCTTCTTCAATTCCCGCAATCTCAAAGGTCAGAGGGCAACTTGGATGTCGAGCTGCAGGTCCTTCAAGAAGTTTTCCTCTAGTTCTGCTGCGGAAAAACCTCTCAGCAGCCTTGCCAAGAGCTCGAAGCTCACACTGTATTATGTGACCATCCCCACCTGCGCAAAGTATAGAATTGCCTTGTGTAAGTCTCGTTCCCTGAGGTTCAGAAACATTCCAAAAAGCAATTCGTAAACTCCTCCCACAAATGCATCGGGTAACTCGCCTCCATTCACTGAAATCATGCTAGAGCATTTCCCTCCAAACATAATCCTGCCTCCATGAGATTCTCTTCCCAAGTTAATCCGTTCCCTGCAAAGTATCGCTCTACCCAATATACTCACTCATGTGCATATTCTCGTTTGAAAATCGGCATCTTCAGTTTACTTACCCTTTGCATCGCCACCCTAACTTTCTGTCCCTCAGGCATTTCCCCCCATTTGTCTAGGGTTAAACTCCTTCATTCGGTAATAGCTATACTCCCCTCCCGCTTCTCTCATTCCTCATCTTGCTCCTACGTGCTTTTTGCCGCACTCCTCCAATTTTTGGCCCATCCCTCTTCTTTGAAAGTTTCCACCCCAAAACTCTTCAAACTTTTTCCCCCAAAACTCCCCTAATTTCTCCCCCTCATTGAGTACATGATTGGAGCCTTAGTGGGCTCTACATGCAGGCTTGAATCCTCTATGGCAGCATCAGGGCTTTCCGCAC
>NW_018239398.1:0-512 GCF_001263595.1 Phalaenopsis equestris | reverse complement strand
GAACCGCTCAGCCACTTAAAGTCTGGGGTGGGCTGGTCGGCTAGGTCTAAGACCCGCCCTGCCCAGACCGGTATTGTAAACTGTATATCGGCAGTCCATTTCTGCTGCAACTGGCAGAGAATATTTAAATTTTAGATGCACAAAGCTTTGTTTTAGAACAGGAAGAGTTTTCAAAGAGATGTTGTAGCACTCGATAGGAAGCATCAAAATAAGGGATCAAAGCAGTTGCATTTAACGTTGGCGTCAACTTTTCTGTTTCCGTGCTATGGCATGATTAGCTTTTTGCCCTTATAGTTGGCAATGAATTTAGATTCTAATGGCCAACTGAAACGGAATATGCATTCAATTTAGAGGTGATTTACTACATGCCAATAATTGAAAGTGAACTGTCGAAACAATTGAATTTAGATTCAATTTAGAGATGATTTACTACATGCTTCAGCAAAGCAAGTTGTCATGATAGATGGCATTTCAAATTGATTGCCAGGCTACACAACTGAAATAGCCAGTGG
>NW_018239397.1:1867-2305 GCF_001263595.1 Phalaenopsis equestris | reverse complement strand
TCCCTCACTCCCACTCTTCTCCCTCCCTCCCTCTCCCACTTCTCCTCCTATCTTCCAAGTTATTTTCACTCTCCCTTTATCACACTCTCTAGATCCAATGCTCACTCACTCGCTCTCTTACACTCTATTGTTTCTCCCTTTTAATCTTGCTACCCTTTTTTCTTTCTATTCTTTATCTCTATCCCTTTTTCTCACATCCTCTTTCTTACTTTATCTCTCCCTCCCTCTCACTTCCCACTAACTCTCAATTGCTTCATGACCTTCCCTCCCTTCCTCATTTCATTCTGCCTCTCTCTCTGTCTCATCCCCATCTTTCTCCATTCCACCTTGGATCTCTCTCTCTTTATCCTTGCAAATCTTGTCTCTTTCCCATTTTCTCTTGCTATATCTCTCTTTGATCCATTAGTCTCTCTTACTGCCACTCTCTTCGTCTCTCAC
>NW_018239397.1:0-387 GCF_001263595.1 Phalaenopsis equestris | reverse complement strand
TCTCTCTCTTACTCTCTTTTCTATCTATTCCCTTTCTTGCCCACTATTTCTCTCACAATCAATCTTCCCATCTCTATTGCTTTGCCCACTCACTCTCTCTTTCTTTATCTTTCTCCCTCTATGTACACTTATGCACTCTCTCTTTCTGCTCTCCCCAGCTCTATGTCACTCTCCCACCACCTCTCTCTTACTTTTTCATCTCTCTTCCTTGTTCTCCCCCTTTCCAACCTTCCCTCCCTCATGGTCTCTGTATTATTTTATATCTTTCTCTCTATTCCTTTGCTCACTCATTCTTTCCCTTTCATTTATCTCTCTCTTCTTTCTCTCTCCCTTTCACCATCTCTCCCACTTATGTCCCCCTACTCACTCTTCTCCCACTTCTCTCTA
>NW_018239396.1:0-759 GCF_001263595.1 Phalaenopsis equestris | reverse complement strand
TAAAAACAATACAGAATTACAAATATTCAGCTCACTTGGGCAGCTACGGAACTTTCTCTCTTTGCTGTGTGGTTGCCGTTACGTCAACAAAAAAATTTGGAGGCCATAGTGGCAGAGCAATCATTGGGATGTCCCGGAACTTTTTGAGCTCATATTTTTTTTTATTGCGAAAAAGTAAAACAAAGAAGAAAAAAGCAAAACAATAATACACCATTAATCAAAAGGAGGAACAACACAAGCAATACAAATTATCATAAATTTAGCCCTTGGATCCCTTCAAAGCATGAAAAAAATAGCATTATTTGGTGAAATGGGCATTTTAAGACTCATCTATCCAAACAATAAGCATATGCTGCACCAAAAAAAAAGATGATTTAAAGATGATTTACATACATACAACCCAATTCTCATGTATTTACATATCTAATAAGCATGTGCTGCACCATTTACATACATACATACATATGTAAATGTTCCTTTCCTAAATTAAGATAATTGGAACAGCTAGATGCCAATTATCTAATAGTATGTTGGAAATTTAAACATGAAAAAGGTAAACCTTTTTATCATTTGCACTGGATGTGAAGCAAACTGAATGACTTTGTTCTAGATTTTGCTAAGGAAACAAAAGTTACTATTTCTCGGTTTGATACACTGTGTATGGTTACAAAAGTTACTATTTCTCCACTAAAACCTTTGCCTGGAGTATACTTAGGCATCGTAGAAATACTTTGCTTATTGTTTTTTGTTCTACCACAA
>NW_018239395.1:0-952 GCF_001263595.1 Phalaenopsis equestris | reverse complement strand
ATATAGTTAATTTATTTATATAATACCAATCGATATGATATAAACAATGATGCACATTTATATTTATTTCATTGTAAATAAATTAAAATGAAAGATTTGTAAATATTATTTATAAATTAGAACATTATATAGGTAAAAATAAATTATTAAATGCGTTTCTGGGAATTTAAACTTCACTCCTTATATTATATACACGTTGAATTTGTCCCAATACCTAACCGTAACCATAAAGCACTCGTGCACCTATTCGTGTATGATTGTACTTATCTTTATCCAAACAAATAAATAAAAAATAGACTAAATAAAAAAAAAAGAACTTACCGTCGCTATCACGAGCGTTATTTACGTACGTCATACGCACGCAATTCTGCGTTCGTATGACCCTGAATAACCTTCCAATAACTAAGTTATTGGGGGTTATTAAGACGTTATTGGGGGTATTAGCCCCAATACCATATAATTAATCTATCAATTCATTCCGCGGTTCGGCGCTCATCTTTTTGTGTCATTGGAGGGTTTTGTGAGGTTATTGAGAGTATTAACGCCAATAACCTCGAAATAACCCTCTAATGTCGGGATGCAGCGAGGAGGGCGGAGGTCCGCGCTCTCTGCCGGTGCATACGGCCGTTGTCCCCACATCTGAACATCCAGATGTAATAATTTTTCGTACCTTTGAGCGGAACCCTCCTTGCAGACAAGACTCGAGAAGCTCAACAGCGACGACAACGCCGGCGATGGATCCAATGACCGTCCCTCGCACGACACCGGTCTCCGTCGTCTGCCCCTTCAACGCTCCGCTCACCGCGCCTATCACTGCTCCACCTGATCGCATTCAAATATATATCATTCATGAAATATTCTAAGTTACAGCATGATTAAAAATTACAATGCTTCTTAATCAATCCCAAAAAAGATTTAGAGACAGAAAGGTATTACAGAGAGCAAAAGTACT
>NW_018239394.1:0-332 GCF_001263595.1 Phalaenopsis equestris | reverse complement strand
ATAATTATTAGATTTGATTAAATTTAGTTTATTTAGATTTGATTTTGTTTATTTGCTTGATTTTATTTTGTGTTTGAGAGTCGCACATGTGTTGTGACTACTTAAAACAATATAATTCATGACCTAAAGGAGGTTAGGACGTGTATATGGGCCTAAGGAGAACTGATGTTCAAGTGTGCATTGGCGCCTAGGCACCGAGATCTAGCTCGTAGGCGTCAACACACAGAGAACATGGTGCCTAGGCGCCCAAATCTAGCGCCTAGGAGCCACAATTACAAAATCACCGACTAGTGCGGGTTTTCAGTTTATCTAATGGTTTTCTCCATTAGAAA
>NW_018239393.1:0-959 GCF_001263595.1 Phalaenopsis equestris | reverse complement strand
TTCATGATATTGACCCCTATTTATAGGAATGGATCTACCTTTTACAAAATTACAGATTCCCTCTAATCATTGGCCTTTTAGACTGATAGACTCATCCAGTCGGGAGATGTTGGTTGATCGTTTGTTCGATGTTTACTCCGTCAATTTTCAGTTCAAGGCAGGAATATTTGGTGATCATTGTTTCGAGGGACATTTCCTCGATATGTTGTCAAAGTCTGATTAATTTGATCCCCCGTTCCATGCTATCCTTGTCAACCTATGATCTGTCGGTCGTCTGACAATTTTTCGTCATTGATGTCCATGGACAATCGGTTTTCTAATCGATCACTTCTTTAGGTCTTCTAGGTTTTTTTTTTATTGTTTCGAGATTGATGCAGACGTATTTTTTTCGTATACAACATTAATATCACTATATCTATGTATGAAAAAAAATTATTCACTTTTAAAAAATTAGTGATTGTGGTTTTGTTTTATGTGATATGAAAGATTCGAGCCTTTGAAATGTAAACAATCAAATTCAAATATTAGTGATGAATCTTCTTAGAGCGCAGGGTCTCATATTATTTGTGAGCTCACACAATCAGAGAGAGATATTGTTTGAGTGTACTGTTGAAGAAGAGAAAAAAATGAGTGAAAGTCAATCTGCATCCTTAGTTTTTCGCTTTATGCAGAGATAGGACCTGAGACTGGAGGGTGCAGAAATTTGTTTCTCTCCCTGTGGCTCTCGATCCTTGCCCCTCGACAGGGGAATAAAAACAAATAATAAATATTAGACCATACAGTATGAGGCCAGTTCATAATGTCCTAGTGAGAAGATGGAGACGTTGATGAGGCCAGTTCATAATGTCCTAGTGAGAAGATGGAGAAGTTGATGTCAGACAACGCCCTCAAATAGACATGAACACATGTTTTTGCATTGCGATATATTCTCTATTTCGGTGGTTCGCTAATCTAGAGGA
>NW_018239392.1:0-1397 GCF_001263595.1 Phalaenopsis equestris | reverse complement strand
GAAAGTGTCAATTTAATTTCCGGGCTCTTTTAATATGAGTTGAAATTATCCCAACGAAGAATTATATCAACCCTGATTTAAAGAGTCCGGGGACTAATCTCACACTTTGTAGACTCTTGAGACTAAAATAGCTCCATCTAAACAGTCAGAGGACTATTTTAGACACTTTACTCATTTTTTAATTAACATTGGAACTTTAGAAAATATTAAGATATATAGTATGCCGGTTTGAAAATAAAACTATGATTGCATTTACATTTAGGGATAAAGATATATTTTTAAATCATTTGCATCTTATTGATATAAGGATTGATTAAAGCTCAATTGTGATTTAAACTTGATATGAAAATTAGTATAAATGGTTACAAAATTTTAAAACTTAGATCATGTTCAAACTTGACAAACTAATTAAGAAAATAAATAAACAAACTTGAACATAGTAGTAACTAGTAATCGACTCTGAGTCAATTTATTTATGGCCCCTTGTCTCTTGAAAGGGAAAAAAAATTTAGAACAACTTTATGATTCATTACAAATTTTTATTATAATGTATGAATTCACATAGACTTGTAAGTATTGTCTTCAACTTGCAACTTTTTCATTAATGTTTATTGTGAATTTGATTTCTTCTTACCTATTATATGGGGCAATCATTAAAAAAATCAGTTCGCTATACTTTACATTCCTGATATAATATGATTTTTGTGAAATTTTTTTCTGTTGTAGGTGAAGTCGCTCGTATGGGAGCAGGGTAATTTTGCCATATCTTCATCTAATAGCATTATCATTATCATTAATATCATCCCAAATATTTTATGTCGGTTTTGTAAATCCTTTTTTAATGTTCATTCATATTGAGTACGATCTGAATTGCTAACTCTATTGATGCTAAGTTTTTTTTGTACTAGTCGTATCACTTGTAATTCTAATTTCTTGATTTCTTTGTTGATATTATCCTCATTAGGTGTCACTCCGACCATTTTATTAGATTAATTTCTCTATCATCCATCTATCATCTCAACATTCTTATTTTTCTACGGGGCATTTACATACATACCACACAATTCTTATGTATTTACATTTCTGACATAATTTTTTTATATTTGTATGCAAAGCACTCAAAACTTTAGCATCGCTTAAAAAATGTCACTATTACCTACTTTTTAAAAGTGAAATTCATGCATAGGCTATTGCACCAAAGTGTTATATATATATATATATATGCATATGCACCGTGTTCCCAGATCAGTTGGTAGGCATTTGCTTTGTCAGTTGTAAGTCCCCTATGGTCTGGGGTTCAAATCACCCACCCGGCGACTGGGGGTGGTATCGAGTGGTTTGGTGCATGGGTCCAACCCAGACCTGACGGGTTGCGAGCTAGGGGTGGTTGGCGGTTC
>NW_018239391.1:0-386 GCF_001263595.1 Phalaenopsis equestris | reverse complement strand
CTTAACTTTCTCCTTGACTTATTTTGTAACCTCTTAACAGAAGCGTGAAATTTATTTTAAGGTACAGATAAATTAGAAAAAATTATAGGAAGGTTACAAGAGGTTATATCGTGGATGTAACCCTCTTGTACCCTCGGTATAACCCCATATCATACGTTGCGTACTTCTATTGCACGCAAATTTTTTCCCGCAAATAGTGGTGTAAAGGATGTTAGCTCTTGTCTCGTTTATATTTCAAGCTCAAAAAGTGTGTTCTTGTTCGACTCGTTTGCTTAACAAGCCGAACACAAGCTATTCACGAACAAAAAATCCTTTTAAAAATCCTAATCATATAGTCATAAAATAATAAAAATTTGAGCAAGATCTAAAAATTATTATTTATATTA
>NW_018239390.1:0-4969 GCF_001263595.1 Phalaenopsis equestris | reverse complement strand
GTAGGTGAGCGGTAGGTGGGTGTGGTGGGTGAGCAGTAGGTGAGAATGTAGGTGAGATTATTAATTAGAAACCTAATTAACAACATTTAATTAAAGTGGACCGAGTCTCCACATTACCTAACAATATATGATGAAGGAAATTGTAAAAATTAATGCTATTGTAAATTTCCGATAATACGGATATCGATTGATCTGTAATTTTTTGGGAAATTATAAGTTCGTTCTCATTGATTTTGGTATTCTCTTCACTTTTGCTACTATTTAGCTTCTCTTCTATCCACATTATAATTTTATTAATAAAAACGGCATCATCTTATTAAATAATTAAAAAGCACTGTGGAATTATTGTGTTGCCATTGATGTCATGCATCATAACATTATATCATCTTTGAGAGACACAGTGCACAATTTCTCAACTAGCTCCGTAATCTCCACGTATTTAGCTATTATTTTAATAAAAAATAACAATAATAGACATTTAGCCATATTATATGAGGAAATCATGTGCTTCAAATTCTAATTATAAAGTGAATATTCATAAAATATAACTATAAAATGAAAATAATAATTAGATATATTATTTTAGTCTCAAATTTGAAAAAAAAAAAAAAATGTCTTTGATTTAATAATCAAACTATTGATTACTGAGTATAGTACTAAAATCAAATTATTATAGCTTAAACTTCTAATAATATCATAATGTCGTTAGATGGTATCTACAATATTTGCTTTTAATTTATGAACATATTTTGTTTTAAAGTAAGGAAAAAGGTCAATTAAATTAGTAATAGTTTAATATATACATTTAGTCTATTTAACATGCAAGTCAAAAAAGAACTTTCGAATTTAGTTGAGGGGCCATTGGATTGGATATAAAATAACATTAGTATCTGAAAAGTGAGGATTTTAAAGTAAGGAATTTTCAACGCCGGTCCTATCATTAAATTTTTGAGTATTTACCCAATGTTAGCGACTGCGAGCTGCCACCCCAACGGTATGGCCACTTATCATCATCATTCATCTCCTATATCTTTGGGCTTTACATTTTTTCACTTAGTAGAAACTATTACGTGCGTTGTCCACATATGCGGACGACAACTGTGATTTGACCACGTAACTGTACACAATGACATGTACATACAACTATTCACATGTAATATTTTCACTAGAACCAAATGGGAATAGACTTTTGGAAGCTCAGCTAGTCGTACGTAATGCACGATGATGCGACGTACAAGAACATTGACGTCATAAAAATGGCTGTTGAGTCTTCTTTAGTAACCGAAAATGACAAAATAGGATAACAAAGTCATATAATTCAAGATAAAGAATCAATATCTAATCAAACCTTTATGATTTCTTACTTCTATTATTAGCTTACGCCTGCCTATATATCTATTGAAAATGAAGCAATATTCCAAACATAGATGAATTCTATCGAGCGAATATAACTATGTCCTTCATAATGCATAACACTCTTAATTTTATTTAAGTGGTAATTAATTATTGAAACAGCAATGATTAGGGATAGTGGGCACGGTTTACTGTTCTATTCCCATAACACGTCATATTTTGTTCTGAGCTTATTTACTTAAGCTCCTCACCAATCTCCATAACATAAAATAAGTCTAATTATAACTTTATGAAGTTATTAATCATGATATAATGTTCTTAATTACTCATTATAACCTCAAAAGGTCAACGTAGCACTTAGATTTGGTGCTAAATACTAATCAGCCTTTCGGCCGGGACCGCTATGGTGAATGGATGCATGGGGTCTTCTTAATTTGTTTGTGGAGATTATAATTATCATTAACTATTATGATATACTTAGAAATAGATTGATCGACTTATAAATAATTATTCTCATATGTACTAATCAACTAAGTAAATAAAGTGGACATAAGGCGGTTTTTTCACATAGAAAGCCATTAATTATAATCATTATAGGAGAAAAATTATCGGACTTGGAAAGTTGAAATTTTGATGTTGCTAACAACATTCTTAACTTTGGGGATGCAATTAAGTTGGGTATAAGACGAAAACATATTTCTTAACGTGTCGAATGAAACAATGTTGGAAGGTCAAGAAGTAATTGAGAGAAGGCAGTCAATATAGAATTGGTCATTGTGCCCTCAACTCCTTAGGTTTTATTTTTGTTGGACCAGCTTCACACGATGAGACCTTACAACCACCGTCATCCGATCTTCTATACCTAACATTATTGTCTTGCTGTTGTCATAACTATAAACCTACTCATTGACTCCGTATTTTTAACTATTAAATTTTCTCATGGCTCACTTTCCTTTTGATCTAAGAAGTATCTCTAATTAAAAATTTGCTACCCTCTCCTCTAATTCTCCTCTTTTTCTAAAGACAACCACTTGAGAGATCCACAAATAAATCTTCAAATTGGTCGAATGCATCCCTGACAGACTCATATCGATAGATTAACGCCATGGATTGCAGGCCATATATAATTGCCGACAAATTTTGTGTTGATAAGTTTATAAGATTGGGATTATGATATTCCTCTAAAAAATGTTGAACATGAAAATGCATCATCCAATATTCTCTTGATTTGACAAAAAAGTTCATCATAATTATTTTTAATATAAAAAATTAGCCAAAAAATGATAATTATTAGAAGTTTTATGGAGATAATTTTAATAGTTATTTTTAACAATAGGGTTTTGAATTCATTTAAAAGAGACATAATTGTCATAAAATATCTATTAGAATCACAAAAAAAACTAATTAGATTTTCAATTTCATATTTCATTAAGTTCTTGATTGTTTTTTAAATAAAAGAGATGACCCCAAAAAATGATCGTGAGATACAAATGTCAATCTTTGATGTGCCTCAAGTGCGGAATGAGCGACCACAATTATCACAATCATAATTAGAGGGAAGACTCTCTTCAATCAAAATACTGGGTGTCAAATATTAGTGCCAAACAAACATCAAATAATGATGACTGCTATCTAGCCCTGATATTTGTCAACAATCAAAAGTTGTCGTGGATGGATTTGATGTGGATCAATGATAAAAAAATGGGTGATACAAACAATGGGTTTTCATAGTAGACGTCAATATGATTAGCAACTGGCACTGGTTGACAAATGAAAGCATGCATCATCGTTGATCAACATTGAACACCAATGTTTGTCAATTATTGACATGGGATTGATTACAGGTAGAGATTTTAAATCCCTCACAGTTTTTAGATGCATCAAAATTAAAAATACTCCCATAAATATAAAAAAAATTTGGCTTTATAATAAAATTTTGAAGGATATTATAATAACTTTTCATAGGACAATCAAACAATTGATTCTAATTGGTTTTCTTTAATTAAACTTATATTTTTTGTACCTTCGTGCCTCAATTAAATCAAAATTAAGCCATTATAGACTTATTAAATTAATCTCATCAAGACACTCTATTAAACAAACAACATACAAAATTTGTAGGATATATGACAACATTTATAGCCATGAGATGTTTGTAATTATGTGATTGAGTACTTCAATAATGCGTTTAAATTATTCAAGTTTATATCAAACCTATTTATAACAATTTTAGGTTGATTTAAGGTTCAGTAAAATAAATTGGGTAAATATATATATATATATATATATCGGTAGCTATTTGTCATTAATGTGAGTCCAAGCTGTAACCTCTGCCAAGGGATGATGAGATCCTCATTTGTCAACAATTTGATCTCACCCCATCACATGCAATTTATTATTTTTATATTACAAAATCTTTTCTTTCAATCACGTGGACAAAATTTCAAGCCTTTTGGGGTCTAAATAATGCTGCGTAAAATTCTACAATGATAAGGTAGTTGCGTCCAGTACTATTTTTGAGTTATAAATGTACAAATATAGTATGCTTTTCTGCATATACGTGTGTATAAAATAAAAATATTGAATCCATATGCCAAGGGTGTTATGCGAAAATAATATAGAAGCGTAGAAGTTCACACAACGGCAATTAAATACAAAAGACTTGCGTGGTTCGGTGTTGAATCTATTTACCTTTGTCCACGACGAGAGAAATTTCACTGGCATCGGATGGGAAGAAACGAAAGATGGCTTGGAGTTATAGCTCAACACTTTTATCACCATACATCTCTCATAAGCACTAAGTCCTCATTTATAAAGGAGAATTATAACATATAAAGAAAGGAACTAAACAGGAAACAAATCAAATAAAATAAACTTGTGAAATAAAAGTCATAAATACAACAATCCCAACCACATATATTACTTCCAGATACGTGAGACATGATCAACTGAGCTCCAAGTCCAATTCAGTTGCACTAAGATGGGTGCATATGTATCTCCCTCCCGAAGGGATAAAGCTTCACGCAGTTCTTCAAAATGCCCTCCCAGGCAATCAATCCTGAGCTTGATTGTTCACTTAATCCCTAATAGGTAAATTTCTGGACTGTTAGTACCTTCGTGAGCATGTCTGGTGGATTCTCCTTTGTATATATCTTCTTCAACATAACCTTGCATTCCTTAATTAAGTCCCTAACAAAATTATACCTCACATTAATGTGCTTGGTACGATTATGATGAACTGAAGTTTTGACCAAGAATATCATACTCTGAATGTCAAAAAACATGTTTAGAGACTCCTGATCAACTCTCAAGTCAACAAATAGACCCTGCATCCATATTGCTTCTTTCAACGCTTCTGTAACTCCCATGTACCCAACCTAAGAAGTACAAAGCAGCAGTAGACTGTAAAATGACCTCCAACTGACTGGACTTCCTGGCAATGTGAATAAATAGCCTTGAGGTTACAAAATCAACACTTTCTTACCATACAACTCTTATAATCACTAAGTCTTCTTTTGTAGAGGAGGCTTAGATCATATAAAGAAAGAAACTAAAATGGAAACCAATCAAATAAAATAAACCCATAAATATAACAAAGGGCTCTTCAATAGTTTAG
>NW_018239389.1:0-379 GCF_001263595.1 Phalaenopsis equestris | reverse complement strand
AGTTTTCCCTACCGCTGGGTGGTTGCTCCTGATGCCACAAGCTCCTTTAGTTTGTCAACCTTGATCGGCTCCTCGATCAGAATCAGAAGGTGTCGACAATACTCTGTATCGTGGTCGTGATCTGATGGTATGTGCAGTACTTCTTTGGGCCCAGATATAAGCTCCGATCTTTATTGGGGGAGCTCTCTCCGACCGTGGATGCCGTCAATGGGATTGTCTTGGGCGCCTCATGATGAGGCAGGAGGCGCTCACTATATCAGGCTAGCCGCTGGTCAAGATATCAAGCCAGTCGCTGGTCAAGATATCATGCTTGACTCCTTTGGTTGTATAGTCTGTCAGCTCCCCTATGGTCTTTGGGCGATCGATTGTCTTCATAGCG
>NW_018239388.1:0-348 GCF_001263595.1 Phalaenopsis equestris | reverse complement strand
AGTGATATATTACGAATTGAAGAGAAAGTTGAAAATCTTCAAAATGAGATATATGAGTTAGCTCGAGAACATGGAGTCTCCATAAGTGAAGAAGATGAAGACTTTGATTACAGTGTACAGTGACTATCTTGAAGAAGAATCTTGAAGAAGACTGCATGGATATCCATGTTGTTGAAACAAGAGCTTCTGCATCCTCACGAGATGAAAATGTAGTTAAATAAATGCAAAGAACCCTTCTCCAAAAAGATGAATATGTCGGTTAATTGGAGAGAAAGATAGAAGAAATGACCACCACTATGACTGCTATAGCTGTAATCCAAGGTCAGTCACAAATACCGCAGTTAGCAT
>NW_018239387.1:0-846 GCF_001263595.1 Phalaenopsis equestris | reverse complement strand
ATTCCTTTCTCATATCTACTACTCCCTGAATTTTGCTGGGATCGCAGCATCCGAAGAACTCCAAAACTCCCTTCATCGCGGCGTACGAAGACCTCAAAAGCTATGTTCTGGTGAGATTGACAGCTTTTGTAGACTAGAAAATGGCGTGGAAGGTATGAAGAGTTGGACAAATGTTGGGCGGCATGTATGAATATTTAAATTTTTGGTGTTGTTTATGAAATATCTTAAGAATTGAGTGGCATTTATGTGAATCCCTTTTTTTTTCTCATTTAGTCCCAAGTAATTATTGAAGTCGGGTATCTTGATGCACGGAATAATCGCTACTTTACCATACATTTGATTTAATAGAAATAACTATTTCTCCAACTATTTCTTCATTCTTAAGCATCCAAAATAATTTGTTTAAGATTTAAACTTTCGTGGTTAAAAAAATAAACAATTGTAATATATCCATCTACAAGAAAAGTGATATACATACGAAAAATTATTACATCAGAGCTCTGCATATAAAGCTACTTGCGGAGTCCAGTCTGGAATTGACACGAGGAAAGTTGGAGCCCACTTGCATAAAAAATGAAAATAAAACTGAAAACGTGTGACCCGGCCCGACCGAATATTCCCCCGCATTATTATGAATATTTTTCGCGTTATTCATGTGTTATTGGTGTGTTATTGAGGTGTTATTCATGAATAACACATTAAAAAAACACATGAATAACACGAAGTGAATATTCCTATAACACGGTCGGGCCGGGTCGCGGAGGCTGGATTATAAATATGACTTTGCCGTTGAAGGTTTGAAAGATGTAGGACATTACTTGGTTTGGTGAAATTGATGCCTAAATG
>NW_018239386.1:0-840 GCF_001263595.1 Phalaenopsis equestris | reverse complement strand
GAGGAAGGGGATGATGAATAGTGGTGGTTGAGCGGTCAAAATCACGGTTAAAGGGGTATTTTTGCGAAAGGTCGTCGGCAGGGTCGATGGTGTCGTCGGCATGCTCTATTGAAATTGAACCTAAGTCCCAGGAAATTCCGTGGCGTCGAGGGCGCCGTCGGTGGCGTCGAGGGCTCCGTCGGTGGGCTCTATTCAAAATGTTCAAATTCTGAATTTTTGAGATTTCGATCAATTTCAACCTCATCGACATCCATTTAATCATTATAGACATAATTTTAAGTGACTAATAGATATAATTAGCATAAATAAACTTTCACAACACAAAACATCACATTTATATATAAATTCCAAGGGTACAATATACGTTACATAACACACCTAAGTTTGGTATTCTCTCAACCTCAATACATCAATTCAGCGTCGCAATCCATGCCAAAAAACCCAAATAAAAAAGCTAAAAACAAAACATCCTATGCTTAGTCTCAACTATACAGAGATCTAAAAGCATACATCCCAAGAAATGCAAACATAAAATTCAAATCTAAACACACATAAACACAAAGGTAGCATAGTAAATTTACTACTCATCAGATTCCGTGTTCGTTTCTCCTCTGAGATCACCCATTGATTGCACATGAACGAAGAGGTTGTAGAAGGGTTGGAATGGAAATTCTTAAGTAGAATTCTCCTTTATCAATTTCATCCTCCTCATCAGTCGTATCAAACTATCTTCTAAATGCCTAGAATTACCGAAATTTTCTTTCATCCTCCGGTCTAAATGATCAAAGAAATCGAAGATATTATTTATTGTATTCATCACATTTTGTACCTCCTTCTCCA
>NW_018239385.1:0-3764 GCF_001263595.1 Phalaenopsis equestris | reverse complement strand
TTTGTCCGTCACAAGAGCTACACCAACCCTATCACATTACACATCTTGTCTCTGAGTGTAAAGGCACTCATCTATCTAAGCACTCTCATCTTGGCATCATATAACTTAATTTTATTCTTCTCTTTTAGAGTTCAACATTCTGATGAACCAGGTTAGGCCAACTTTCTCTTTTAAAGTCACTCATCTTAATTTTATTCTTCTCTTTTAAAGGCCAACATTTTAATCAGGCTCCCGTGATTTTTTTCCCCCTTGCACGTAAAAATTTTCGGCATCTCTACATGTCACTTTAATTACCTGAGTGTGTGTTAAACTTTTGTGTAATACTAAGATGTTAAATAATCAATTTACGACCGCACATCTTTCAACATGCAATAATATATTTTTTTTATACTTGTTACAAATTTGATGTATGAAATTAGCTTAAATCATAATGATATTTCCCATTTTGAAAGGAATTGCATAATTTTATGAATTTATTATGAGTAATTTTAGGAAGAAAATAAATGGAAGTTTCATATGGTGACTAAAATAGGAAAATGACAAAAGGGAGCATGGGCTGTGCGGGAAAATCAGTCAAGTGCAACACGACAAAACATTGGACTGCATGAAGAACATAATACCAGTAGGGGTCGGTTCTGCACACTGCAGAGTAAAGTAAAAATATGACCAAGATTTACATACATGCCACTCAATACCTTAATTTTTTCATATGTAGACATTTTTATTTATGCGTGCAAATATGTAATTTTTTTAAAAAATTAACATAATGATATATTTTTTATGTTTTTAAAGATTTGGATGGTATAAATATAAGAAATAAAGTTTAGGTATTAGATATGTAAATACGTATGAATTGGGTGTTATGTATGTGTTGAAGTCTTTTTAGAACGAAGAGTCGTATATTGTTCGTTGACTCACAGAACTCAGGATTACCATGAGAAAGATAATGATCTAAATTATGAACCAGATCATCCACGTATATTGATGAAAATGCTTGAGGTGTCCTTAAGGCGAGAGGGCATATCCATTTATATGACTCATAGATTGTCCTTCACCCTTAGAGAGAGATAAAAATATTAAATCATATACTGTACAGTACAACATCGGCCTGTGACGTCCCAATGAAAAAATGGTGATGTGAATGTCAAGCGGCCCATCAATGGCCATGGACATATGTTAGATCTTTAGTGGTGGGCTCACTTCAGTGATTAGTTGATCCCAAGAAATTCATACTAAGAGATCGGTAGATCAACTCGACAACTAGTATGTGACAATTGTACATCGGCAGGTCACCTCAGTTGTTCATTGTGATAGCTGGTGTATGATGGCCGACAAATTGGCAGGCCACCAATGTGGTTCACTCTGGTTGCTAGTTTAAGATAACCAACACATCGACAATTGTCATATGATGGGGGTCGTATCTTAGAGAGAGCATTTTTGTCCCATGAGTTCTACTAACACTGTGTGTTGGCCCATGAGATTCATTTATGTGCATAGGGTATGTAAATGACCAAATATTAATTTAAGTTTTTAATTTTATTTTAAGACAATTAGATTAAAAATTAATAATTAGAATATAATTTAAACATAATCTTCTAATAGGAAAGAAAAACCTTACAAATTTCTCACGTCATTGCACTTCTATCTCTCTACTCACGCTAAAAAGATGCATTTTCATACATAGCGCACAGTTCTTATATATTTACATATCTGTCGCATAAACTTTAATATTTACAAGTATAGCATGCAAATTTTTAATTTCACAGAAAGAATTATTACTACCACCTACTTTTTAAAATTGAAATACAACTTTTCATGACTATATTAGTGACACCAAAGTTTTATAAATTTATGTATGAAAATTTTAGTAGTAGACATGTAAATACATAAGAGCTGTATGGTATTTATGTTAATTTTCAAATATATATATTGTTATGGTATGACTCATATACCATATAGGGACAGACGCTGGAACGAAGCGGAGCGGTGCGAAGCAGAAAAATCTGTCCAAATCGGGAAGTTACGTTATATAGATTGGGGGTGCTGGGTCACGCTCCGCTATACGGTACATGAGTAATTTGGGAATTACATATTGTACTGTAGGGTTTACTCTAGGGTTATAAATAGACATGTTTGTAATCCTAAGTCTGTGAGAGTTGAATTCCTGATTTCTATCTTGTATTTTGTATTCTCTTCTGAATATTGAAAAGGAAGTCGCAGCTCTGCTTCCGATGATGTAGACATTTTTGTCGAACCTCGTTAAATCTTTGTGTGTTCTTCTGGATTTGTGTCGATTCTTATTTTTCTTCGCTCTAATCCTTCAAAAAGTGGTATCAGAGACAAGTTCGAGGGCAGAAAAGAAAAATTTCGGCGGCGCGCAGGCAATATCTTCCGCCGGGGAAGCAGATCGTCCGCAAAGGAGGGCTTTGTAGCAGTTCCGCAGAGCAGTTCGTGAAGGGGGCTTCGGCGATTCGCGGAGGTGTTCTGTTCGGCAGAAGGTCTTGGTGTACGATTGGCATACGAGACTTCGGTTGGAGATCTTGAATCGCAGAAAGGAGCGGAGGCTTCGTGTGCGGCAACGACGGATCGCGATAGAAGCGATCAGATCGGGTTCGACGCAAGAAGGTTCGAGCGATTTGCAGGACGGTTTCAGCAATTCACGGGATTAGCGGACGGTGGTAGTTTGCGAAGGCTGCGATTCGCTGAGGAAGCTTCGGTGGGAAGGAAGCCGAAATTGGAATTTTCTCTTGCTGCAGAAGAGAAAAAAAATGAAGGGAATCAATAAATTCTTTTCCCGCTGAAGAAAGGAAAATTTTTGAATTTTACTTAATTAAAGGGAAGTTGTTTTTTAATTAAGTTGATTTAAAAAAATATTTAATTAAGGAAACTTAGTTAAAATTTCTTTATTAGAGGCTGCCGAGAAGGAAATTTGGAAAAATTTTCAAATTTATATTCCAGGAAACAAGAAATAAGGAAAGATTTTGAAGGAAATATTTCAAATCTTTTTTAAAAAAAAAAATCTCGAAGGAATTTTTCATTGCTGGCTGCGGAGAACTCAGAGGCGGGATTTTCAGAAATTCCTTTAGCTGGGAAGCAAAAATTCTTTGCGGGTTCGAAGGAGGAATCCTGATTTGCGGCTGTGGAAACGAATATTCTTTCGGAGGAGGCTACAAAAGCATAATTGGAAGGAAGGAATATTTAGAGGAATATTCCTCTAGAACTTCCTTTGCTGAAGGCGCTTTGGAAGGAATATTATTTGCTTAAGAATAATTTTCTTTGTTGCTGGGAGGCGGCAGATTAAGACTTTCCTTTGCTGGGGAGGTCCTTTGGAGGCGGGGATTCGAATTGTTTTCTTGCTGGTTCGTGGAGGCAGAATATTGTTACTTGAAGCAGAAGAATTGCGCGATTTCTGCGATTTCTTTTTTTTTTGCTGCTGCGGTAAAATCTGGAAAGCGGAGATGAAGCTTTTCTAGAAAGAAATAGGAGTTTTTTTGGAAAGCGAAGGCGGAGCCTTTCTGAGAAGGAAATCAAAGTTTTTCTGGAAGGAAAGAGGAGCATTTCTTGGAAGTTTAAGGAAAATGATTTCTGGAAAAGTTTAATCAAGGAAAATTTAATTAAGGGAAAGTCATTCTGGGAAACTTAATTAAGGAAATCTTAATTAAGGATTATTTAAAAGATTTGTGGCATCTTTGCCCAACCCACTTTTGATATGTAAGAAACTCTATGATCTATTTCTCCTAAGGGGCTGGATATTCGCCAAAGTG
>NW_018239384.1:2288-2545 GCF_001263595.1 Phalaenopsis equestris | reverse complement strand
CACGACATTCTTTATTTAATCGACGCTTAAACACCGAATCTGACGCTTAAGCGCCAAAGCACTTTTGCACATTTTTCACGTTTTTGCTCCAAATTAGATCCATTTTCACTCCTTTAAGCATTTTTCACCTTTTTACCTGTACCTGAAAGAAAAACACAAAAACACCTTCAATTAAAGCGTAATATCTCAAAAATAGGTATATAAATGTGTCTAAAAATACTATATATTTTAGGTGTATCAAAATCCCCCAAACTTAA
>NW_018239384.1:0-1967 GCF_001263595.1 Phalaenopsis equestris | reverse complement strand
ACTATATTATATCTATAAGCTTAAGATTTTCTCAAGTCTTATACTTTAAAAAGATCAAATGTAGAACCATTTTTTGATTAGACACTAATCCTTAAGCTTCTCCTCCCTCACTTTTTCTTCTTCTTCTTCTTCTTATTTTTTTCTTTTTATTTTTCTTTTCTTTTTCTTTTTCTTTTTCTTTTATTTTTATTTTTTTAGGCAAGGATTACTATATCTGGATAGGCCTTTAATAATTTTGAATTCTACTTTTCCTTTCCTAAAGTTGATACAAAACATTTACTTATAAATATACTTATAGCTTTGAAAATTAATTTTAATAAAAGAAATTTAAATATTAAAAATTAAAAGCTTTTCAAAAATACAATATTTCTTACTAAAGATAGTTACTTATATTAATCATTTTCTACACTAAAAACTTTTAACTTAAAGTTTTTCTTCATTACTCAAAATTTTAACTAAATTCTCTTACTCATTTCTATGATCAAATTTTACTTCCCTAATATAACTACATATACATGATCAATTTTTCTTTTCAAATCAAATTCACTTGTAGTTCATTTGAGAACAAATAAAATTCAAGTTTTTCAAAAACATTTTTCATCCCCCCCCCAAACTTAAATTTTTAACAGATTAAATAGTTTAGCATCAAAAATATATAAGCAGTAATGAAAATTAAAATAACTGCTAATAGGAATTTTTATACCCTATTGATACAAGTATAAAACTAAAAACAGGAGTAAAATTAATTTTGATCAAATGTTCTAATATTTTCATTTCAATTAAATATGTAGAGATTCAATAGACTTCTAAACAGTGGGTATAAACATAAAAGCAAACTAACACACTAACTTGACTTCACAATCTCAACATAAAAACAAACTCACAAACATGATAAAAGAAAAATACAGGGTAGTAGTTTCTGAAATTTAATATTTAAGACCTAAGTTAGCAAGATCTTCATCTTTTCAAAAGACATAGAATTAAGTTAAATTCTATACTAACTAAATCACAAAACTCACAACAGTTAGTATCCTAAAATTTTAAAACAACCTACTAACTAACACTAACATCACAATAACAACAAAATACAAATATCTAAAACACAATACATAGTACATATCATCACCAAGATGAAAATGTAGTAGTACTACACCACATAGTCCACAACATAAAAATAAACAACACATCAAAATCTTAAGTCCAAAACATATAGTCTAACACATATTACAGACATAAAAATCTCTCAATTCTACTCATCTTCAACTAAATCCCCCCCCCCCCACACAATCACCGCCATACCACTTTTCTGCAGGTTCATAATCAAGATATCAAAGATATCGAGAAAATTGCACTCCTGGGTCACCCCTAATTAGGTTCTCCAGAGATGAGTGGAATTTCTCTTCATAATCACTCTTTCTCCTACTATACCTATTAGTATGCTCTGTAAAATGCTCTAAATTATGAACTTTATTAGTGGTAAAATTAATATGATCCATCATCCTCTGCAATAATTGATCTTGGGTCTTAGTAGACTCACCTCTAGATGTAGAAGCACGTGAGGTAGATGGTCTAGATGTAGAAGCCGTAGAGGTAGAAGAAGCAGACTTCTCTATTCTATAACTCCTAAAAAATCCTCCTCTCCAGCCAAAAATAGAATGCTTAGAATAAGTCTTCACATTCACCGTAGTGATGGGCTTTAGAGGTAACAACACTTCCTCCCAACTATCATATTTAACTCCAGCCTGATCCCACAAAGAAAAGATCAAAGAGGCAAATCCTATACCTGCAGTAGTAACGAGAGTGGCAGAATTGATGATAGTCTGACATATCAAAGCTTCATGTTGATGAGCTTTCTTTCCCGGATACAATAATTTTACGTCACCCTCTCTCTGGTCACTTCACTGAGATGATTTGTTGGTAGCATATGAGCAAAAATAAAATAGTGCCAGGCTTTTGAAAGTGCACAT
>NW_018239383.1:1260-2949 GCF_001263595.1 Phalaenopsis equestris | reverse complement strand
TTTAAAATCATAAGAATTGTGTGGTTTGTTTACAAATACAAGTTTAATTGTTAGATGTGTCAATATGTAAGATTTTGGGAATGTATATAAATCCCTCTGCTTCAATTTATAAACAAAATAAATTTTAGATAATTTTTTTTTTCTGTATGGCTCCCTTTTCTTTATTCTCTCATCTCTCTTGATCATCACATGTCTTCTTCGTATCTCCCTGGTTCCTTTATAGGGTTATATGGAGGGTGGATTTGTCCTTTTGCTACAGTACAAATGACAGGAGATTTCATGTTGTGCTTGTGTGAGAGACGCCTCTGATGTTGTGTGGGAGCTCCACTCATACGAAGTTGGCTTTGCCTTGATTCGAGGAGAGATTTGTTGTGATCCTGAATAAAGTGGTAGTCTACTTCGATATGCTTGGTTCTGTCGTGAAATATAGGGTTGTGGGTAAGGACGATGGTGAAGGTGTTGTCACTGTAAATCTTTGTTTAGGGTTTGCTGGGTTCGGAGAAGTTTTTGTTATAGATGTCAAAGCCATAGTATATATGTGCTAACTGATGTGAGTGCCTTATATTCTGCTTCCGTGGATGATTTGACTACGGTTGATTGTTTCTTGGTTGACCAGAAGATAAGATTTGAGTATAATAAAAATGCAAAAGATGGTGATCGAGCATCTATCGCCGGGGCTTGTTGCCCAATCAACATTTTTGAATTCCTTGAGGGTGATGCCCCCTAAGTTAATTGGTCATCCATGATGTTGTGTGCCATTCAATTATCTCAGTAGTCTATTGAGTAGTTGTGTATGGTGAGTGAGCGGTTTGTGCATACGTTGCCTGAGGGAATTTACACTAAATACTATATATAGACCGAACATCGGTTGACCCGAGAAGGTTAAGACAGCGGTCCTTCTTAAACTGGGCATTTACATACTATACAAAAAATTTTATTTATTTCATATCTAAAATCAAAACATTCATATTTACATCTCTACCTTTCAAATATTTAATATCACATCAAAAATATATTTATTATATATTCTAATTTATAAAATTTATTTTTTAAAAATATCATAAATTTTTTATATATAATTATTTTAAACTATTTTATATTTCGAACAATAACGATTCGAACGCATCATTGTTCGTGTTTGGTTCGTTTAACTAACCGAACGAAAAAAAATTTGTTCACGTTCGTCTCGTTTACTTATCGAACGAACCGAACAAAAACTCATTGAAACACGAGGTTTTTTATGCATATCTATACTCCTATACTTTCATATTTACATTCATACCAATCAAATCCCTGACACCATCTTAAAAATATCACTATTATTAACTTTTTTAAATAAAGTATAAGTTAGCATAATCTCATATAAATAGCAAGAATAATATTTCGACACTTTAGTCTTTTTTGTCTATAAAAACATACGTGACAGTGAATATCAATGATTGGGTGTAGATTCTAAATTATTAAATGATGTGTAATATGTCCAATATATTCTCCAACCCGACATGGATATATCACCAACCTGTCTACTGACTTAACTCCACTTGGCGTGACATGTCTACAGAGTCCTCCTAAATTAGTTTATTTACTTTTTCACCTTTTACGCTCTGCTGCCCAAGACGCATATGACGTTCTCCTTGCTCTGCCCACCACCAAGCATTACATGCGGGCGGGTGGCGGGTGGCGGGTGGC
>NW_018239383.1:0-635 GCF_001263595.1 Phalaenopsis equestris | reverse complement strand
ATATATATATATATAGATATATAGATATATTAATAAAAGAGCAACTTGTGGCTCCCTACGTGTTAATATAAAAATAATGTACAAAAAGAGGAAGGAAAAGAGGATCCCAACTAAAAGCAAAAAAAATACATTAAGGTCCTAGGGGTTTTTGCTTCCTCATCACAACGCCACGCCAAAACAAATAAATGATTGTAAGCCATAAAAATATGAGACTTCGGCTTTGTTTGGCGCAGCTGTGGATTATTTATAATCTGCTGATAAGCAGATTATTATGATAATCTAATCTGCAGATTATCAGAATAAGCCACTAAAAACAAAAAAAATCTTTATATATATATATACATGAAAATGAAAATTTTGTGCGGTATAAGTGTAAAAATTAAAGTTTAGGTGTTGGATATGTAAATACATAAGAATTGGGAGGTATGTATATAAATGGCCTATTGTATAAAGGTGGATAATACAATTTTATAATTTGTGATTCTTATGTGGGTGAAAATGCAATTTTACAATTTTATGTACATGGCCTTAGCGGGGAAACTAGGAGGCAAACGTTAGGCATTCCTATATCTTTATTAAACTTTTTATTGTTATACTATTTTTGCCTTTCTAAATTTAAATACTTAATAATATTT
>NW_018239382.1:0-353 GCF_001263595.1 Phalaenopsis equestris | reverse complement strand
CTTGCCTTCTGCACCAGTCCCTGCCCGACTTTTCTCCCCCGCACTGAAGCCGCGCGCATCTTCTCTCTGCCACCAAAGACCCTCATCTCACGATAAATCCCGCTTGCCTCTTCGCATTCGACATTCGGCCCTCTTCTGATCGCTCCTCCCATCTACTTCGCCTCCCCTTCTCGCAAGCTCCTCCCCTTCTCGTTTGAGCGCCGGTGGGGGAGGCTAGGCGGTGCTGAACTAAAATCTAGGGTTTGTTACCTAGCTCTAATACAATAGCAATCTTTGAAAAAATTGGCTCAATGCCTTTTTCCATGCTTACGTTCTAAAAAATAATAATTTGTACAATCTATTTTAGGTAATCT